>NC_053028.1:620941786-621241786 GCF_003073215.2 Triticum urartu
GGATGCCCAAGGCACCCCAATATAATATTTCAAGAAGTCTCAAGCGTCTAAGCTTGGGGATGCCCCGGTTGGCATCCCACCTTTCTTCTTCAACAACTATCGGTTAGTTTCGGTTGATCCTAAGTTTTTGCTTCTTCACATGATGTTTGCTATTCTTAGATGTCATTTTATTTAGTTTTGCTTGCTGTTTGAATAAAATACCAAGATCTGAAATTCTTAAATGTTAGAGAGTCTTCGCATAGTTGCATAATTATTAGACTACTCATTGATCTTCACTTATATCTTTCGGAGTAGTTTGTTATTTGCTCTAGTGCTTCACTTATATCCTTTAGAGCATGGTGGTAGATTTATTTTGAAGAAATAGATGAACTCTCATGCTTCACTTAGATTATTTTGAGAGTCTTAAATAGCATGGTAATTTGCTTAAAATCTTAATATGCTAGGTATTCAAGAATAATAAAATTCTCTTATGAGTGTGTTGAATACTATGAGAAGTTTGACACTTGATAATTGTTTTGAGATATGGAGATGGTGATATTAGAGTCATGCTAGTTGAGTGGTTATGAATTTGAGAAATACTTGTGTTGAAGTTTGTGATTCCTGTAGCATGCACGTATGGTGAACCGTTATGTGATGAAGTCGGAGCATGATTTATTTATTGATTGTCTTCCTTATGAGTGGCGGTCGGGGACGAGCGATGGTATTTTCCTACCAATCTATCCCCTAGGAGCATGCGCGTAATACTTTGCTTTGATAACTTGTAGATTTTTGCGTAGATTTTTGCAATAAGTATATGAGTTCTTTATGACTAATGTGGAGTCCATGGATTATACGCACTCTCACCCTTCCACCTTTGCTAGCCTCTCTAATACCGCGCACCTTTCGCCGGTATCATACACCCACCATATACCTTCCTCAAAACAGCCACCATACCTACCTATTATGGCATTTCCATAGCCATTCCGAGATATATTGCCATGCAACTTTCCACTGTTCCGTTTATTATGACACGCTCCATCATTGTCATACTGCTTTGCATGATCATGTAGTTGACATCGTATTTGTGGCAAAGCCACCGCTCATAATTCTATCATACATGTCACTCATGCATCATTGCACATCCCGGTACACCGCCGGAGGCATTCATATAGAGTCATATTTTGTTCTAAGAATCGAGTTGTAATTCTTGAGTTGTAAGTAAATAAAAGTGTGATGATCATCATTATTAGAGCATTGTCCCAGTGTGGAAAGGATGATGGAGACTATGATTCCCCCACAAGTCGGGATGAGACTCCGGACGAAAATAAATAAATAAAAGAGGCCAAAGAAGCCCAAATAAAAAAAAAGAGAAAAGAGGCCATAAAAAGGAGAAAAGGCCCAAATAAAAAAATAAAAAATAATAAAAAATGAGAGAAAAAGAGAGAAGGGACAATGCTACTATCCTTTTACCACACTTGTGCTTCAAAGTAGCACCATGATCTTCATAGTAGAGAGTCTCTCATGTTATCACTTTCATATACTAGTGGGAATCTTTCATTATAAAACTTGGCTTGTATATTCCAATGATGGGCTTCCTCAAAATGCCCTAGGTCTTCGTGAGCAAGCAAGTTGGATGCACACCCACTTAGTTTCTTTTTGAGCTTTCATATACTTATAGCTCTAGTGCATCCGTTGCATGGCAATCCCTACTCACTCACATTGGTATCTATTGATGGGCATCTCTATAGCCCGTTGATACGCCTAGTCGATGTGAGACTATCTTCTCCCTTTTTGTCTTCTCCACAACCACCATTCTATTCCACCTATAGTGCTATGTCCATGGCTCACGCTCATGTATTGCGTGAAGATTGAAAAAGTTTGAGAACATCAAAAGTATGAAACAATTGCTTGGCTTGTCATCGGGGTTGTGCATGATTTAAATATTTTGTGTAGTGAAGATGGAGCATAGCCAGACTATATGATTTTGTAGGGATAGCTTTCTTTGGCCATGTTATTTCGAGAAGACATAATTTCTTAGTTAGTATGCTTGAAGTATTATCATTTTTATGTCAATACGAACTTTTGTCTTGAATCTTATGGATCTGAATATTCATACCACAATTAAGAAGAATAACATTGAAATTATGCCAACTAGCATTCCACATCAAAAATTATCTTTTTTATCATTTACCTACTCGAGGACGAGCAGGAATTAAGCTTGGGGATGCTTGATACGTCTCCAACGTATCTATAACTTTTGATTGCTCCATCCTATATTATCTAATGTTTTGGGCAATATTGGGCTTTATTTTCCACTTTTATATTATTTTTGGGACTAACCTATTAACCGGAGGCCCAGCCCAGATTTGCTGTTTTATGCCTATTTCAGTGTTTCGAGGAAAAGGAATATCAAACGGAGTCAAAACGGAACGAAATCAACTGGAGAAGTTATTTTTGGAAGGAAACCTACCGGATAGACTTGGACCCTACGTCAGAAGATGAAGGAGGTGCTCACGAGGGTAGGGGCGTGCCCACCCCCCTGGGGCGCGCCCCCTACCTCGTGGCCCCCCCCTTCGGTCCACCAACGTACCCCTTGTACCCATATATACCTACGTATCGTAAAACTTCCAGAACGGAGAATAGATCGGGAGTTCCGCCGCCAGAAGCCTCCGTAGCCACCGAAAGCCAATCTAGACCCGTTCCAGCACCCTGCTGGAGGGGGCAATCCCTCTCCGGTGGCCATCTTCATCATCCCGGTGCTCTCCATGACGAGGGAGTAGTTCTCCCTCGGGGCTGAGGGTATGTACCAGTAGCTATGTGTTTGATCTCTCTCTCGTGTTCTTGATTTGGCACGATCTTGATGTATCGCGAGCTTTGCTATTATAGTTTGATCTTATGTTTCTCCTCCCCCTCTAATATCTTGTAATGGATTGAGTTTCCCCTTTGAAGTTATCTTATCGGATTGAGTCTTTAAAGATTTGAGAACACTTGATGTATCTCTTGCCGTGCGTATCTGTGGTGACAATGGGATACCACATGATTCACTTGATGTATGTTTTGGTGATCAACTTGTGGGTTCCGCCCATGAACCTATGCATAGGGGTTGGCACACGTTTTCATCGTGATTCTCCGGTAGGAACTCTGGGGCACTCTTTGAGGTCCTTTGTGTTGGTTGAATAGATGAATCTGAGATTGTGTGACGCATATCGTATAATCATACCCATGAATACTTGAGGTGACATTGGAGTATCTAGGTGACATTAGGGTTTTGGTTGATTTGTGTCTTAAGGTGTTATTCTAGTACGAACTCTAGGGCTGTTCGTGACACTTATAGGAATAGCCCAACGGATTGATTAGAAAGAATAACTTTGAGGTGGTTTCGTACCCTACCATAATATCTTCGTTCGTTCTGCGCTATTAGTGACTTTGGAGTGACTCTTTGTTGCATGTTGAGGGATAGTTATGTGATCCAATTATGTTAGTATTGTTGAGGGAACTTACACTAGCGAAAGTATGAACCCTAGGCCTTATTTCCTAGCATTGCAATACCGTTTACGCTCACTTTTACCATTAGTTACCTTGCTGTTTTTATATTTTCAGATTACAAATACCTTTATATAGTATCCATATACCACTTGTATCACCATCTCTTCGCCGAACTAGTGCACCTATACAATTTACCATTGTATTGGGTGTGTTGGGGACACAAGAGACTTTTTGTTATTTGGTTGCAGGGTTGCTTGAGAGAGACCATCTTCATCCTACGCCTCCTACGGATTGATAAACCTTAGGTCATCCACTTGAGGGAAATTTGCTATTGTCCTAGAAACCTCTGCACTTGGAGGCCCAACAACGTCTACAAGAAGAAGGTTGTGTAGTAGACATCAAGTCTCACATCAACTAGGCATATCAACGGGCTATGGAGATGCCCATCAATAGATATCAATGTGAGTGAGTAGGGATTGCCATGCAACGGATGCACTAGAGCTATAAGTATATGAAAGCTCAAAAAGAAACTAAGTGGGTGTGCATCCAACTTTCTTGCTCATGAAGACCTAGGGCAATTTGAGGAATCCCGTCATTGGAATATACAAGCCAAGTTCTATAATGAAAAATTCCCACTAGTATATGAAAGTGACAAAATGAGAGACTCTCTATCAAGAATATCATGGTGCTACTTTGAAGCACAAGTGTGGTAAAAGGATAGTAGCATTGTCCCTTCTCTCTTTTTCTATCTTTTTTTTATTTGGGCCTTTTCTCCTTTTTTATGGCCTCTTTTCTTTTCTTTTTTTTTTTTTTTTTCCGGAGTCTCATCCGGACTTGTGGGGGAATCATAGTCTCCATCATCCTTTCCTCACTGGGACAATGCTCTAATAATGATGATTGTCACACTTTTATTTTTCTTACAACTCAATAATTACAACTCGATACTTAGAACAAAATATGACTCTATATGGATGCCTCCGGCGGTGTACCGGGATATGCAATGAATCAAGAGCGACACGTATGAAAGAAATATGAATGGTGGCTTTGCCACAAATACGATGTCAACTACATGATCATGCTAAGCAATATGACAATGATGGAGTGTGTCATAATAAACGGGACGGTGGAAAGTTGCATGGCAATATATCTCGGAATGGCTGGAAATGCCATAATAGGTAGGTATGGTGGCTGTTTGAGGAAGGTATATGGTGGGTGTATGATACCGGCGAAAGGTGCGCGGTATTAGAGAGGCTAGCAAAGGTGGACGGGTGAGAAAAGTGTGTATAATCCATGGACTCAACATTAGTCATAAAGAACTCATATACTTATTGCAAAAATCTACAAGTTATCAAAGCAAAGTATTATGCGCATGCTCCTAGGGGGATAGATTGGTAGGAAAAGACCATCGCTCGTCCCCGACCGCCACTCATAAGGAAGACAATCAATAAATAAATCATGCTCCGACTTCATCACATAACGGTTCACCGTACGTGCATGCTATAGGAATCACAAACTTTAACAAAAGTATTTCTCAAATTCACAACTACTCAACTAGCATAACTCTAATATCACCATCTTCATATCTCAAAACAATTATCAAGCATCAAACTTCTCATAGCATTCAACACACTCATAAGGAAGTTCTTTTACTATTCTTGAATTCCAAGCATATTAGGATTATTTAAGAAAATTACCATGCTATTTAAGACTCTCAAAATAATCTAAGTGAAGCATGAGAGACCAATAGTTTCTATAAAACAAATCCACCACCGTGCTCTAAAAGATATAAGTGAAGTACTAGAGCAAAACTATATAACTCAAAAGATATAAGCGAAGAACATAGAGTATTCTAACAAATTACAAATCATGTATGGCTCTCTCAAAAGGTGTGTACAGCAAGGATGATTGTGGTAAACTAAAAGGTAAAGACTCAAATCATACAAGACGCTCCAAGCAAAACACATATCATGTGGCGAATAAAAATATAGCTCCAAGTAAAGTTACCGATAGAAGTAGACGAAAGAGGGGATGCCTTCTGGGGCATCCCCAAGCTTTGGCTTTTAGGTGTCCTTAGATTATCTTGGGGGTGCCATGGGCATCCCCAAGCTTAGGCTCTTGCCACTCCTTGTTCCATAATCCATCAAATCTTTACCCAAAACTTGAAAACTTCACAACACAAAACTCAAAGTAAAAAATCTCGTGAGCTCCGTTAGCGAAAGAAAACAAAAGACCACTTCAAGGTACTGTAATGAACTCATTATTTATTTATATTGGTGTTAAACCTACTGTATTCCAACTTCTCTGAGGTTTATAAACTATTTTACTAGCCATAGATTCATCAAAATAAGCAAACAACACACGAAAAACAGAATCTGTCAAAAACAGAACAGTCTGTAGTAATCTGTAGCTAGCTCAAGATATGGAACCCCAAAAATTCTAAAATAAATTGCTGGACGTGAGGAATTTATCTATTAATCATCTGCAAAACAAATTAACTAAATATCACTTTCCAAATAAAAATGGCAGCAGTTCTCGTGAGTGCTAAAGTTTCTGTTTTTTACAGCAAGTGTAACAAGACTTTCCCCAAGTCTTCCCAACGGTTCTACTTGGCACAAACACTAATTAAACACAAAAAAACACAAACAAAACAGAGGCTAGATAAATTATTTATTACTAAACAGTAGCAAAAAGCAAGGAATAAAAATAAAATTTGGTTGCCTCCCAACAAGCGCTATCGTTTAACGCCCCTAGCTATGCATAAAAAGCAAGGATAGATCTAGGTATTGCCATCTTTGGTAGGCAAGCCATAAGTGGCTCTCATAATAGATTCATAAGGTAATAAAATTTCTTTCTAGGAAAGTGTTCCATGCCTTTCCTTAATGGAAATTGGAATCTAATATTTCCTTCCTTCATATCAATAATTGCACCAATCGTTCTAAGGAAAGGTCTACCAAGAATAATAGGACATGAAGGATTGCAATCTATGTAAAGAACAATAAAATCTATGGGCACATAATTCCTATTTGCAACAATAACAACATCATTAATTCTTCCCATAGGTTTCTTAATAGTGGAATCCGCAAGGTGCAAGTTTAGAGAGCAATCATCAAAATCACGGAAACCTATAACAAATCACACAAAGTCTTTGGAATCGTGGAAACACTAGCACCAAAATCACATAAAGCATAGCATTCATGATCTTTAATTTTAATTTTAATAGTTAGTTCCCACTCATCATATAGTTTTCTAGGGATATAAACTTCCAATTCAAGTTTTTCTTCATAAGATTGCATCAAGGCATCAACGATATGTTTAGTGAACGCTTTATTTTGACTATAAGCATGAGGAGAATATAGTACGGATTGCAACAAGGAAATACAGTCAATCAAAGAGCAATTTTCATAGTTAAATTCCTTGAAATCCATAATAGTGGGTTTAGCAACATTCAGGGTTTTAATTTCTTCAATCCCAGTCTTATCAATTTTAGCATCAAGATCAAAAAATTCTGAATTCTTGGAACGCCTTCTAGGTAAAGGTGGATCATATTCAGTCCCATCATTATCAAGATTCATATTGCAAAACAAAGATTTAATAGGGGACACATCAATAACTTTTAGATCTTCATCTTTATTTTCATAGAAACTAGAAGAACACGCTCTTATAAAGGCGTCTTTCTTAGCACGCATCCTAGCGGTTCTTTCTTTGCACTCATCAATGGAAATTCTCATGGCTTTGAGAGACTCATTGATATCACGCTTAGGAGGAATAGATCTAAGTTTCAAAGAATTAACATCAAGAGAAATTCTATCAACGTTCCTATCCAACTCATCAATCTTAAGCAATTTTTCTTCAATCAAAGCATTAAAATTCTTTTGCGAAGTAATAAATTCTTTAATATTAGATTCAAAATCAGAGGGCATCTTATTATAATTTCCATAAGAACTGTTGTAGGAATTACCATAATTATTAGATGGTTACTAGGATAAGGCCTAGGATTGAAATTTCCTCTATTTGCGTTGTTACCAAAATTGTTCCTACCAACAAAATTCACATCCATAGACAAGGGAATATCATTAGGATCAGAAGAAACACTCTTACTAGCAAATAATTTCATAAGTTCATCCCTCTTTCCACTCAAAACATTAATTTCTTCTATCGCATGCACCTTTTTATTAGTAGATCTTTCAGCATGCCATTGAGAATAATTAACCATAATATTATCTAGGAGTTTAGTAGCTTCTCCTAAAGTGATTTCCATAAAAGTGCCTCCCGCGGCCGAATCTAAAAGATTTCTGGAAGCAAAATTCAATCCGGCATAAAAATTTTGTATGATCATCCACAAATTTAAACCATGAGTAGGGCAATTACGTATCATTAGTTTTATTCTTTCCCAAGCTTGTGCAACATGTTCATGATCAAGTTTCTTAAAATTCATATTATCGTTTCTAAGAGAGATGATCTTAGCGGGAGGAAAATACTTAGAGATAAAAGCATCTTTGCATTTGTTCCATGAATCAATACTATTTTTAGGCAAAGACAAAAACCAAGCTTTAGCACGATCTCTAAGAAAAAAAAGGGAATAGCTTCAATTTAACAATATCATTATCCACATGTTTCTTCTTTTTCATATCACATAAATCAACGAAGCTATTTAGATGAGTAGCGGCATCTTCACTAGGAAGGCCGGAAAACGGATCTTTCATGACAAGATTCAGCAAAGCAGTATTAATTTCACAAGATTCAGCATTGGTAAGAGGAGCAATCAGAGTGCTAATAAAATCATTGTTGTTGGTATTGGTGAAGTCACACAATTTAGTGTTATCTTGAGCCATTGTGACAAGCAAGCAAACTAACACACAAGCAAACAAAAAGCAAGCGGGCAAAAAGAGGCAAATAGAGAAAGAGAGGGAGGATAGAGAGAGAGGGCGAATAAAACGGCAAGGGTGAAGTGGGGGAGAGGAAAACAAGAGGCAAATGGCAAATAATGTAATGCGGGAGATAAGGGTATGTGATGGGTACTTGGTATGTTGACTTTTGCGTAGACCTCCCCGGCAACGGCGCCAGAAATCCTTCTTGCTACCTCTTGAGCACTGCGTTGGTTTTCCCCGAAGAGGAAGGGATGATGCAGCAAAGTAGCGTAAGTATTTCCCCTCAGTTTTTGAGAACCAAGGTATCAATCCAGTAGGAGGCTACGTGCCAGTCCCTCGTACCTGCACAAAACAAATAAATCCTCGCAACCAACGCGATAAGGGGTTGTCAATCCCTACACGGCCACTTACGAGAGTGAGATCTGATAGATATGATAAGATAATATTTTTGGTATTTTTATGATTAAGATGCAAAGTAAAATAAAAGCAAAATAAAAGGCAAAGAAAATAACTAAGTAGTAGGAGATTAATATGATGAAGATAGACCCGGGGGCCATAGGTTTCACTAGTGGCTTCTCTCGAGAGCATAAGTATTCTATGGTGGGTGAACAAATTACTGTTGAGCAATTGACAGAATTGAGCATAGTTATGAGAATATCTAGGTATGATCATGTATATAGACATCACGTCCGAGACAAGTAGACCGACTCTTGCCTGCATCTACTACTATTACTCCACTCATCGACCGCTATCCAGCATGCATCTAGAGTATTAAGTTAAAAACAGAGTAACGCCTTAAGCAAGATGGCATGATGTAGAGGGATAAACTCATGCAATATGATGAAAACTCCATCTTGTTATCCTCGATGGCAACAATACAATACGTGCCTTGCTGCCCCTACTGTCACTGGGAAAGGACACCGCAAGATTAAACCCAAAGCCAAGCACTTCTCCCATTGCAAGAAAGATCAATCTAGTAGGCCAAACCAAACTGATAATTCGAAGATACTTGCAAAGATAACCAATCATACATAAAAGAATTCAGAGAAGATTCAACTATTGTTCATAGATAGACTTGATCATAAACCCACAATTCATCGATCTCAACAAACACACCGCAAAAACAAGATTACATCGAATAGTTCTCAACAAGAGAGGGGGAGAACATTGTATTGAGATCCAAAAAGAGAGAAGAAGCCATCTAGCTAATAACTATGGACCCGTAGGTCTGAGGTGAACTACTCACACTTCATTGGAGGGGCTATGGTGTTGATGTAGAAGCCCTCCGTGATCGATGCCCCCTCCGGCGGAGCTCTGGAACAGGCCCCAAGATGGGATCTCGTGGATACAGAAAGTTACGGTGGTGGAATTAGGGTTTTGGCTCCGTATCTGATCGTTTTGGGGTAAGTAGGTATATATAGGAGGAAGGAGTATGTCGGTGGAGCAACTGGGGGCCCACGAGGGTGGAGGGCACGCCTGGGGGGTAGGCGCGCCCCCCTACCTCGTGGCCTCCTCTTTTGTGTCTTGACGTAGGGTCCAAGTCTCCTCGGTCTTGTTCGTTGAGAAAATCACGTTCCCGAAGGTTTCATTGTGTTTGGACTCCGTTTGATATTCCTTTTCTTCAAAACCCTAAAACAGGCAAAAAATAGCAATTCTGGGCTGGGCCTCCGGTTAATAGGTTAGTCCCAAAAATAATATAAAAGTGGATAATAAAGCCCAATAATGTCCAAAACAGTAGATACTATAGCAGGGAGCAATCAAAAATTATAGATACGTTGGAGACATATCACCCATCTGGTGTGCCCTGAGAACGAGATACGTGCGGCTCCTATCCGGAGTTGTCGGCACATCGGGAAGTTTTGCTAGATTAGTTTTACCATTGTCAAAATGTCTTATGCACCGGGATTCCGAGTCTGATCGGGTGTGCTGCAATGGAGGATTGTCTCTGCAGATTGTGAGCTTGTCATGGGCTAAGTTGGGACACCCCTGCAGGGTTTAAACTTTCGAGAGTCATGCCCGTGGTTATGTGGCAGATTGGAATTTGTTAATATCCGGTTGTAGAGAAGATGACACCAGATCCGAATTAAAATACACCAACCGCGTTGTCTAACCGTGATTGTCTCTTTTCGGGGAAGTTCGAGAAGAGAGCGGTTGGGTTATGTTTGAGCGTAAGTAGTTCAGGATCACTTCTTGATCGTTACTAGTTTTTGACTGTTTCCGTAGTTTCTCATCTTACTCTTGTACTCATAAGTTATCCACCATATTTTGCTTAGCCGCTGCTGCAACCTCACCACTTATCCATTCTGTACACTTTAAGCTTTGCTAGTCTTGATACCCATGGTAATAAGATTGATGAGTCCTCGTGGCTCACAGATTACTACAACAACAGGTACAGGTACAAGTAATGCGATGATCTGACGCGAGTGCGATGCTTGATTGTTTGGGGTTCTTCTACTTCTTCTTCTTCTTAAATCAAGGGATAGGTTCTGGGTCGGGGGAAACCTGGGATTAGCAGGGTGGATGTCATTCTTCTTTTTTGTTTGATTTCATCCATTGTCGGATCCTGCTCTTCTGTATGATGGTTGCTATGTATTGATGAACTATTGTATTCATGTTGTAACTTGTGACGAGTGTAAGTATTTATCTTGTATTCTCATCTATTCAGTACATGGTATGTTGTAATGATATCCACCTTGCTATGCGCTCGAAATTCGTGTGTGCCCCAATCTTGAGTTCATCACGTGATTGGGATAGAATCGCATCTTGGGCGCTACACCCTCCCCTTGTCCAATTCGGATTGAGCAAGGGGAGGAGCACGCCACCTCCCGTGGCCAGCCTCCTCTCCTCCACTATGGCCCATTAGGCCCATTAACTTTCCCAGGGGGTTCCGATAGCCTCCTGGTACTCCGAAAAAATCCCTGAACCTTATCGGAACCATTCCAGTGTCCGTATATAACCTTCCAATATATTAATATTTAACTCTTGACCATTTTGAGACTCCTCATCATGTCTGTCATCTCATCCGGGACTTCGAAGAAATTTCAGTCACCAAAACACATAAATCATAATACAAATCATCATCGAACGTTAAGTGTGCGGACCCTACAGGTTCGAGAACTATGTAGACACGACCGAGACACATCTCCGGTCAATAACCAATAGCGGTACCTAGATGCTCATATTGGTCCCTACATATTCTACGAAGATCTTTATCGGTCAAACCGCATAACAACATACGCCATTCCCTTTGTCATCGGTATGTTACTTGTCGGAGATTCGATCGTTGGTATCATCATACCTAGTTCAATCTCGTCATCGGCAAGTCTCTTTACTCGTTCCGTAATGCATCATCCTGTAACTAACTCATTAGTTACATTGCTAGCAAGGCTTATGATGTGCATTACCGAGAGGGCCCAGAGATACTTCTCTGATACACGGAGTGACAAATCCTAATCTCGATCCATGCCAACTCAACAAACACCTTCGGAGACACCTGTAGAGCATCTTTATAATCACCCGGTTACATTGTGACGTTTGATAGCACACAAGGTGTTCCTTTGGTATTCGGGAGTTGCATAATCGCATAGTCAGAGGAATATGTATAAGTCATGAAGAAAGCAATAGCAATAAAATTAAACGATCATTATGCTAAGCTAATGCATGGGTTTTGTCCATCACATCATTCTCTAATGATTTGATCCCGTTCATCAAATGACAACACATGTCTATGGTTAGGAAACTTAACCATCTTTTATTAACGAGCTAGTCAAGTAGAGGCATACTAGGGACAATATGTTTGTCTATGTATTCACACATGTACTATGTTTCCGGTTAATACAATTCTAGCATGAATAATAAACATTTATCATGATATAAGGTAATATAAATAACAACTTTATTATTGCCTCTAGGGCATATTTCCATCAATGGGAGGGGCGCACCAGCCCCTTTGTGGCTGGTGTGTTTCCCCTCTTGGCCCATAGGGCCCATATCTTTTGCCGAGGGTGCCCGGAACCACTTCCGGTGACTCAATAAGTACCTGGTGCATCCGGAAACACTTTCAGTATCCGAATACCATCGTCCTATATATTAATATTTACCTCTCAACCATTTTGAGACTCCTCGTCATGTCCGTGATCTCATCCGGGACTCCGAACAACATTCGGTCACCAAATCACATAACTCATATAATACAAAATCATCATCGAACATTAAGCGTGCGGCCCCTACGGGTTCGAGAACTATGTAGACATGACCAAGACATCTCTCCGGTGAATAAACAATAGTGGAACCTGGATGCTCATATTGGCTTGCACATATTCTACGAAGATCTTTATCGGTCGAACTGTAATGACAACATACATTACTCCCTTTGTCATCGGTATGTTACTTGCCTGAGATTCGATCGTCGGTATCTTCATACCTAGTTCAATCTCGTTACTGGAAAGTCTCTTTACTCGTTCCGTAATACCTCATCCCATAACTAACTCATTAGTCACATTGCTTGCAAGGCTTATTATGATGTGCATTAATTACCGAGAGGGCCCAGAGATACCTCTCTGATACTCGGAGTGCCAAACCCTAATATCGATCTACGCCAACCCAACAAAGACCTACAGAGATACCTGTATAGCATCTTTATAATCACCCAGTTACTTTTTGAGTTTGATAGCACACAAGGTATTCCTCCGGTATCCAAGAGTTGCATAATCTCATAGTCGTAGGAATATGTATTTGACATGAAGAAAGCAATAGCAATAAAACTGAACGATCAATATGCTATGCTAACGGATGGTTCTAGTCCATCACATCATTCTGCTAATGATGTGATCCCATTCATCAAATGACAACAGATGTCTATGGTTAGGAAACTTAACCATCTTTGATTAACGAGCTAGTCTAGTAGAGGCTTACTAGGGACATAGTGTTTTGTCTATGTATCCACACATGTATCAAGTTTTCGGTTAATACAATTCTAGCATGAATAATAAAGATTTATCATGATATAAGGAAATATAAAATAACAACTTTGTTATTGCATCTAGGGCATATTTCCTTCAGTCTCCCACTTGCACTAGAGTCAATAATCTAGTTCACATCGCCATGTGATTTAACACCAATAGTTCACATCTTTATGTGATCAACACCCATAGTTCACATCGCCATGTGACCAACGCCCAAAGGGTTTACTAGAGTCAATAATCTAGTTCGCATCACTATGTGATTAACACCCAAAGATTACTAAGGTGTGAGCATGTTTTGCTTGTGAGAGAAGTTTAGTCAACGGGTCTGCCGTATTCAGATCCGTATGTATTTTGAAAATTTCTATGTCTACAATGCTCTACACGGAGCTACTCTAGCTAATTGCTCCTACTTTCAATATGTATCCAGATTGAGAATCAGAGTCATCCGGATCAGTGTCAAAGCTTGCATCAACGTAACTCGTTGCAATGAACTCTTTGTCACCTCCATAACCAAGAAACATTTCCTTAGTCCTCTTTAGGTACCTAAGGATAATTTTGACCGATGTCCAGTGATCTACTCCTGGATCACAATTGTACCCCCTTGCCAAACTCATGGCAAGGTACACAATAGGTCTGGTATACAACATTCCATACTTTATAGAACCTATGGCTGAGGCTCCATGGTCGGGTTTTGAGTCTTACTCAACTTCATACCTTACAACTTAGGCAAGAACTCCTTCTTTGACTGATCCATTTTGAACTCCTTCAAAATCTTATCAAGGTATGTACTCATTGAAAGTCTTATCAAGCGTCTTAATCTATCTCTACAGATCTTGATGCCCAATATGTAAGCAGCTTCACTGAGGTCTTTCTTTGAAAAACTCCTTTCAAACACTCCTTTATGCTTTCCAGAAAATTCTACATCATTTTTGATCAACAATATGTCATTCACATATACTTATCAGAAAAGTTGCAGTGCTCCCACTCACTTTCTTGTAAATATAGGCTTCACCGCAAGTCTGTATAAAACTATATGCTTTGATCAACTCATCAAAGCGTATATTCCAACTCCGAGATGCTTGCACCAATTCCATAGATGGATCGCTGGAGCTTGCACACTTTGTTAGCACCTTTAGGATCGACAAAACCTTTGGTTGCATCATATACAACTCTTCTTTAAGAAATCCATTAAGGAATGCAGTTTTGACATCCATTTGACAGATTTCATAAAATGCGGCAATTGCTAACATGATTCGGACAGACTTAAGCATCGCTACGAGTGAGAAAATCTCATCGTAGTCAACACCTTGAACTTGTCGAAAACATTTTGCGACAATTCGAGCATTCTAAATAGTAACACTACCATCATCATCCATCTTCCTCTTGAAGATCCATTTATTCTCAATGGCTTGCCGATCATCGGGGAAGTCCACCAAAGTCCACACTTTGTTCTCATACATGGATCCTATCTTAGATTTCATGGCCTCAAGCCATTTTGCAGAATCTGGGCTCATCATCGCTTCCTCATAAATCGTAGGTTCGTCATGGTATAGTAACATGACTTCCAGAATAGGATTACCGTACCACTCTGGTGTAGAACGTGCTCTAGTTAACCTACGAGGTTTGGTAGTAACTTGATATTAAGTTTCATGATCATTATCATTAGCTTCCTCTCTTGTTGGTGTAGGCATCACGGAAATGATTTTCTTTGATGAGCAACTTTCCAATTCGAGAGAAGGTACAATTACCTCATCAAGTTCTACTTTCCTCCCACTCACTTCTTTCGAGAAAAACTCCTTCTCTAGAAAGGATCCATTCTTAGCAACAAAGATCTTGCCTTCGGATCTATGATAGAAGGTGTACCCAACAGTTTCTTTTGGGTATCATATGAAGATGCACTTCTACGATTTGGGTTCGAGCTTATCAGGGTGAATCTTTTTCACATAAGCATCACAACCCCAAATTTTAAGAAACGACAACTTAGGTTTCTTACCAAACCACAGTTCATACGGTGTCGTCTCAACGGATTTAGACGGTGGACGGTGCCCTATTTAATGTGAATGCAGTTGTCTCTAATGCATTACCCCAAAATGATAGTGGTAAATCGGTAAGAGACATCATAGATTGCACCATATCTAGTAATGTACGGTTATGACGTTCGGACACACCATTACGCTGTGGTGTTCCAGGTGGCATGAGTTGTGAAACTATTCCACATTGTTTTAAATGAAGGTCAAAGTCGTAACTCAAATATTCGCCTCCGCGATCAAATCGTGGAAACTTTATTTTCTTGTTACAATGATTCTCCACTTCACTCTGAAATTCTTTGGACTTTCAAATGTTTCATACTTGTGTTTCATTAAGTAGATATACCCATATCTGGTCAAATCATCTGTGAAGGTTAGAAAATAACGATACCCACCGCGAGCCTCAACACTCATCGGACCGCATACATTGCTATGTATTATTTCCAATAAGTCAGTGGCTCGCTCCATTGTTCCGGAGAACGGAGTCTTAGTCATCTTGCCCATGAGGCATGGTTCGCAAGCATCAAATGATTCATAATCAAGTGATTCCAAAAGTCCATCTGCATGGAGTTTCTTCATGCGCTTTACACCAATATGACCTAAACAGCAGTGCCACAAATATGTTGCACTATCATTATCAACTTTGCATCTTTTGGCACTAAAATTATGGATATGTGTATCACTACGATTGAGATTCAATAAACCATTTTTTGAGTGTACGACCATAGAAGGTTTTATTCATGTAAACAGAATAAGAATTATTCTTTAACTTAAATGAATAACCGTATTGCAATAAACATGATCCAATCATATTAATGCTCAACGCAAACACCAAATAACATTTATTTTAGGTTCATCACTAATCCCGAAGGTAAAGGGAGTGTGTGGTGGTGATCTTATCAACCTTGGAATCACTTCCAACACACATCATCACCTTGCCCTTAACTACTATCTATTCATTTTGCAACTCCTGTTTCGAGTTACAAATCTTAGCAACTGAACTGGTATCAAATACCCAGGGGCTACTATGAACACCAATATAGTACACATCAATAACATGTATATCAAATATACCTTTGTTCACTTTGCCATCCTTCTTATCTGCCAAGTTTTTGGGCAGTTCCGCTTCTAGTGACAATTTCCTTTGCAGTAGAAGCACTTAGTTTCATGTTTGGGTCTAGCTTTAGACTTCTTCACGGGAGTGGCAACTTGCTTGCTATTCTTCTTGAAGTTCCCTTTCTTTCCCTTGCCCTTCTTCTTGAAACTAGTGTTCTTGTTTAACCATCAACACTTGATGCTATTTCTTGATTTCTACCTTCATAGATTTCAGCATCGCGAAGAGCTTGGGAATCGTTTTCGTTATCCCTTGCATATTATAGTTCCTCACGAAGTTCTAGTAACTTGGTGATAGTGATTAGAGAACTCTGTCAATCACTATCTTATCTGGAAGATTAACTCCGACTTGATTCAAGCGCTTGTAGTACCCAGACATTATGAGCACATGCTCACTAGCTGAGCTATTCTGATCCATCTTGTAGGCAAAGTACTTGTCAGAGGTCTCATACCTCTTAACACGAGCATGAGTCTAAAATACCAATTTCAGATCTTGGAACATCTTATATGCTCCATGGCGTTCAAAAAATTTTCGAAGTCCCGGTTCTAAACCATAAAGCATGGCGCACTAAGCTATCAAGTAGTCATCATACCGAGCTTGCCAAACATTCATAACGTCTGCATCTGCTCCTGCAATAGGTCCATCACCTAGCGGTGCATCAAGGACATAATTCTTCTATGCAGTGATACGTCCATTTTGCATCATGTTTTCTTACTGTTATTTATAAAGTTTTTATCCATAATAATGCTTTTTGGAGTAATTATAATGCCTTTTCTCTCATAATATGCAAGGTATACGCAAAGAGGGAGAACTCCGGCAGCTGGAAATCTGGACTTGAAAAGGCTACGTCAGGCTGCCTATTCTACACAACTCCAAATGAGCTGAAACTTCTCAAGGATTTTTTATGGAATACATGAGAATTATTGGAGCAAATAACTACCATAGGGGGCCCACCAGGTGGGCACAACCCACCTGCGCGCGCCAGGCAGCCCAAGCGCGCCCTGGTGGGTTGTGCTCACCCAGGCCCACCTCCGGTCCCATCTTCTGGTATATAGGTCATTTCGACCTAGAAAAAAAGAAGAGGACTTCCGGGACGGAGCGCCACCGCCTCGAGGCAGAACTTGGGCAGGAGCACTTTTGCTCTCTGGCGGAGCGATTCCGCCGGGGGAACTTCCCTCCTGGAGGGGGAAATCATCATCATCACCACCAACAACAACTCTCACATCTTGGGGAGGGAAATCTCCATCAACATCTTTAACAACACCATCTCATCTCAAACCCTAGTTCATCCCTTGTGTTCAATCTTGTTACCAGAACTATAGATTGGTGCTTGTGGGTGACTAGTAGTGTTGATTACATCTTGTAGTTGATTACTATATGGTTTATTTGGTGGAAGATTATATGTTCAGATCCAATATGCTATTTAATACCCCTCTGATCTTGAGCATGATTAGCGTTTGTGAGTAGTTACTTTTGTTCTTGAGGTCACGGAAGAAATCATTTTGCAAGTAATCATGTGAACTTGATATGTGTTTGATATTTTGATAGTATATATGTTGTGATTCCCTTAGTGGTGTCATGTGAACGTCGACTACATGAAACTTCACCATATTTGGGCCTAAGGGAATGCATTGTGGAGTAGCAATTAGATGATGGGTTGCGAGAGTGATAGAATCTTAAACACTAGTTTATGCGCTATTCCATAAGGGACCGATTGGATCCAAAAGTTTAATGCTATGGTTAGAATTTATTCTTAATACTTTTCCCTTAGTTGCGGATGCTTGCGAGAGGGTTAATCATAAGTAGGAGGTTTGTTCAAGTAAGAACAACACCTAAGCACTGGTCCACCCACATATCAAATTATCAAAGTACCAAACACGAATTAAGCTAACATGATGAAAGTGACTAGATGAAATTCCCGTGTACCCTCAAGAACGCTTTGCTTATCATAAGAGATTGTTTTGGCCTGTCCTTTGCCTCAAAAGGATTGGGCTACCTTGCTGCACTTTTGTTACTACTACCGTTACTTGCTCGTTACAAATTATCTTGCTATCAAACTACTCCGCTACTTACAATTTCAGCACTTGTAGACATTACCTTGCTGAAAACCACTTGTCATTTCCTTCTGCTTCTCGTTGGGTTCGACACTCTTACTTATCGAAAAGAGCTACAATTGATCCCCTATACTTGTGGGAAGCATTAAATAAAGAGCTATAGAATGGTAATTGATGTTAGAAAATTAAACAAAGCAACTAGAAAAGATCATTACCCTCTGCCTTTTATTGATCAAATGCTTGAAAGAATATCTAAGCACACACGTTTTTGCTTCCTTGATGGATATTCTGGTTTTTCACAAATACCTGTTTCTCAATCAAGAAAAGACCACTTTTACTTGCCCTTTTAGAACCTATGCTTATAGATGTATGCCTTTTGGTTTATGTAATGCACCTCCTACCTTTCAAAGATGTATGACTGCTATATTCTCTGACTTTTGTGAAAAGATTGTTGAGGTTTTCATGGATGACTTTTCTGTTTATGGGAAGTCTTTTTATGATTGTTTAAGCAATCTTGATCGAGTTTTGCAAAGATGTGAACAAACAAATCTTGTCTTGAATTGAGACAAGTACCACTTTATGGTTAATGAAGGCATTGTCTTGGGTTATAAAATTTCTGAAAGAGGTATTGAAGTGGACAAAGCTAAGGTTGATCAATTGAGAAAATGCCATTTCCTAAAGAAATAAAAGGTATTCATAGTTTCCTATGTCAGGTTGGTTTCTATAGGAGATTTATCAAAGACTTCTCTAAAATTTCTAGGCCTCTCACTAATCTCTTGCAAAAGGATATTCCCTTTGTTTTTCTGATGATTGTTTAGAATCCTTTGAAACACTCAAGAAAGCCTTAATTTCTGCACCTATTGTTCAACCACCCGATTGGAACTTGCCTTTTTTGAAATTACGTGTGATGCTAGTGATTATGTTGTTGGTGCCATTCTAGGACAAAGAGTTGATAAGAAACTTAATGTAATTCATTATGGTAGTAAAACTCTAGACAGTGCTCAATGGAACTATGCTACTACTGAAAAAGAATTCTTAGCAGTGGTGTTTGCTTGTGATAAGTTTATGCCTTATATTGTTGATTCCAAAGTAATTGTTCACACAGACCATGCTGCTATTAAATATCTTATGGAAAAGAAAGATGCTAAACCTAGACTTATTCGATGGGTTCTCTTGTTACAAGAATTTGATTCACATATCATTGATAGACAAGGAGTTGAGAACCCAGTAGCTGATAATTTATCTAGGCTTGAAAATGTGCTTGATGACCCACTACCTATTGATGATAGTTTTCCTGATGAGCAGTTAGCTGCAATAAATTTTTCTCATAGTACTCCTTGGTATGCTGACTATGCTAATTACATCGTTGCTAAATATTTACCACCTAGCCTTACATACCAACAAAAGAAAAAATTCTTCTATGATTTAAGACATTACTTTTGGGATGACCCACATCTTTATAAAGAAGGAGTAGATGGTATTATTAGACATTGTGTGCCTGAGCATGAACAGGGACAAATCCTACGGAAATGTCACTCTGAAGCTTATGGAGGACATCATGCTGGAGATAGAACTACTCACAAGGTATTGCAATCTGGCTTTTATTGGCCTACTCTCTTCAAGGATGCCCGTAAGTTCGTCTTATCTTGTGATGAATGGCAAAGAATAGGTAATATTGGTAAGCGTCAAGAAATGCCTATGAATTACTCACTTGCTATTGAACCATTTGATGTTTGGAGATTTGATTATATGGGACCTTTTCCTTCCTCTAATGGGTATACACATATTTTGGTTCGTGTTGATTATGTTACTAAATGCGCAAAAGTTATTCCAATGAGTAGTGTTGATCACAACACCTCTATCAAAATGCTTAAGGAAGTTATTTTCCCAAGGTTTAGAGTCCCTAGATATTTAATGACTGATGGTGGTTCACACTTTATTCATGGTGCTTTCCGTAAAATGCTTACCAAGTATGATGTCATGGTGCTTTCCGACTTTAAACCCTATCATCCTCAGTCTAGTGGTCAAGTTGAACTTAGCAATAGACAAATAAAATTAATTTTGCAAAAGACTGTCAATAGGTCCAGAAAGAATTAGTCTAAGAAATTATATGATGCACTTTGGGCTTATAGAACAGCATATAAAAATCCTATGGGTATGTCTCCTTATAAAATGGTTTATCAAAAAGCTTGTCATTTGCCTCTTGAGTTAGAACATAAAGCATTTTTGGCAGTCAAAGAACTCAACTATGATTTCAAACTTGCTGATGAAAAGAGGTTATTTGGTATTAGCTCTCTAGATGAGTGGAGAACCCAAGCTTATGAAAATGCAAAATTATTCAAAGAAAAAGTTAAAAGATGGCATGACAAAAGAATCCAAAAGCGTGAGTTTATAGTCGGAGAATATGTTCTTTTGTACAACTCTCGTTTTAGATTCTTTACAGGAAAACTCCTCTCAAAATGGGAAGGCCCATATGTCATCGAGGAGGTGTATCAGTCTGGAGCCATCAAAATAAATAATCTCGAAGGTACTAACCCGAAGGTTGTAAATGGGCAACGAATAAAGCATTATATCTCAGGTACGCCTATTAACGTTGAAAGTAATATTATTCAAACTTTGACACCGGAAGAACACATAAAAGAGTCCTTCCGGAACACTCCAGAATCGTGAAAATAAGGAGGTACGTGATATGGTAAGTAAATAGACTCCGAAAAATCCGCAAAAATATTTTTATCAGTTTTGGAATATTTAAAAATTTAGGAAATAAAGAAACTTCCAGGAAGCGTCCCCTGGTGGGCACGCCTGGCGCGCCCTGGTGGGTAGTGCCCACCTGGGACACCTCCCGGACTCCGTTTTTCTACCATATGCTTGTCCTACAAGATAAAAATATATATATATACTTCCCGAACCTGTTAATCACCGTATCGCGGAGAAATCATCTATTTTATTTTCTTGTTTTTTCTGTGGAGTTCTAAAAATATGTCGTCCCAAGACTCCGACGGAGAGAGCTATGTCTCACATCTCATTGCTGACCCAAAAACCTATGGGGACCTATCCCCTTATGGTCGAACTACAGATGACGAAGAGGATGCTCACTTGATGAAGATCAATGATTCAAGCTCGGAGGAGGAGGATGTCCCTCTTCCTCAACCTGGGGATATGCACGTGGAATTCAAGAAGTCAAGTCTTCCTAAGATAGCTAACCGGTCTAAAAACCAATCTATTCCTTTTCGTTTTAGGTGGAAAAGCAAAGGGGATTTATGTGACAAGATCTTGAAGCTGGAGCTGGAAGTCGATGATTTAAAGGAGGAAATTGTTCTCCTCAACTATCATATGAGAAAGTTGAAGGCACAATTGTCATCATCATCATCTTCTTCACCACCAAAGGAGAACTGAGTATCGGGTATGGGCACTCCCCTTGGCTTCCGCTAAGCTTGGGGGAGGTGCCCCGGTATCGTATCATCCCACTATATTTTTACTTCTACTTATTTTAGTTTGATCTTTTTGCTTGAGATGAATAAAAGTTAGTTCGGTCCTTTCTTCTTTGAGAGTTTTCTTAGTGATCTATCATTGTAATCGTGTGCAAGTTATATAATAAAAGTTTAGTGTGAGTTTTTGCTTTCTTTACTCTCATGTTGCAAATAAAGAAATAAAAAGAGAAAGGAAATAAATAAAATAAAATAAATAAATCAATAAGATTATATACTAATCCTATGGTAGGTGATGGCACCACATAAGGAAAAGTATAAGTACAAAATTTTATTAGAGATTGACAAACATAGCCTTAATCAATGATGCAACTCATGAAAGAATTAATAAGGGAAGAGAAGATTCACATATAAATATACTGTCCTAGAAATCTTTTGTGATTGTGAGCCCTTATCAAAATATAATATGCCAAAATTGTTGACTTGGGACAAGGAAGACAACTTAATGATTTATGTTTGTTCATATTCACATAGAAGTCATATTTTCATAGATCCTTCAACATGTGGTGCTTGCCCCCTACCTTTGCTAGCCAAAATTTCCGCACTAAGTAGAGATACTACTTGTGCATCCAAAAACTCTTAAACCCAAATCTAATTTTCAAGTGTCCACCATACCTACCTAGGGATTGAGCAAGATCCCTCAAGTAAGTTGTCATCGGTGCAAAAAGGCAATAAAAATTGTTTCTAGAAGTGTGAGACCATTTAGTGTAAGATAAAATTGAGCGTTGCACGAACTTGTGATGGTGAAGAATAAAAGCGACAGACTGCATAAAGGTCGCTACTACAAGGGGCAATGTAACGTGACGTTCTTTTGCACTAAGGTGTTGAGCATACAAACAAGAGTCAAAGTTCCCTTTGCGAAGGGTCTATCTTTTACTTTTATACAAGAGTCAAAGTTTTTCTCTCTATTCCTTTTATTTTTCTCCTTTGGCAAACATCATGTGGTGAGGAAAGATCTAGGCACATATGTCCAGTTGAATATAGATAGCATGAGTCATTATTGTTGACATCACCCTTGAGGTGAATACATTGGGAGGCGAAACTATAAGCCCCTATCTTTCTATGTGTCCGGTTGAAACGTTTTGCTCATGTGTACGCGGTGAGTGTTAGCAATCATAAAAGACTAATGGTTGAGTATGTGGACTTGCCTAAAGGCTCCGATACGTGACCCTTTCTGAAAAGATGATGAATTGTAGTTGCAAAGTTGACTGAGAACATAGTTTGTTGGTTTCTAATAGAGTTTTTTCTTCATACTTCGATTGTGTGATGAATTGTTAATTATTCATGAGAAGTATATGATAGAAGTTCTACGATAAAGGTCTTATATTTAATTTTATTGATGTTATAATAATCAACATGATGCTTCTATGTCCATATTTTGTTTTTATCAACACCTCTCTCTCAAAGCAGGTGGACATATTTTTCGATTTCAGTTTTCGCTTGAGGACAAGCGTGGTCTAAGCTTGGGGGAGTTGATACGTCCATTTTGCATCATGTTTTCTTACTGTTATTTATAAAGTTTTTATCCATACTAATTCTTTATGGAGTAATTCTAATGTCTTTTCTCTCATAATATGCAAGGTATACGCAATGGAGTAATTCTAATGTATTTTCTCTCATAATATGCAAGGTATACGCAAAGAGAGAGAATTCTGGCTGCTGGAAATCTGGACCTAAAAAGGCTACGTCAGGCTACCTATTTTGCACAACTCCAAATGAGTTGAAACTTCACAAGGATTCTTTTATGGAAGAGTCAATTACATCAGTGGTGCTAGAACTTCGCAAGAATGGTCACTTTAGTGCTAGAACTTACGGTATACATTGAACTGGTGTAAAAAGTTGGCTCATTTGTGTGTATACGGTGCATTTGTCATACATACCGCTGACTTGGCACTGTATTTCCCTATGCAGCTGTATACTCTGCCTACGTGGCATAAGGTGGGTAGCAGGTCCCACATGTCAGTGAGACATTCTATTTTATTATAGTTGAATAAAAATGAGTCGCCGGAGGATCTCGATCAGCCAACGTGCGTGCTGCACGCTTGCCTTGCTAGCCAACTCATCCCAACTACCTTCGGATTTGCTAATGATACGTATGTTTTATATTCTTTTCACTAAGCAGCTTGAATTATCAGAAATTGTGTTTGAAAAAACATGTGCGCTAGCGGTTTGAACAGGAGTACAGGACACCTGCGTACCAACCGTGCGTCGCTAGCCACACCACACAAATTACCTATGGGATTTTATGAGGAAATAATCCTTTATATCTTTTAACTGAACAAAAAAAATTAAAATTTTAATCGAAAAAAAGAGAATGCAGCCTTGCTGATTTGAACCAGCAACCACAAGCTATCATGCGGACATGCATGCCACTACAACCAACAAAATATATAAATCATTATATATAGTTTTGAACATGTTTGATTTTTCCTTCTAAAATATATGTAAAAAATATATAATTATAATAGTGTGTTATGAATAATATCCATATAAATAAATAAATTACATTAATAAATGCTCATGGAATTTGAGAAAACATTCACGTATTAATTTAACCAAAATCCATATAAATAAATTATGAATTATACAAATATTTGTATTTTTTAAGTGTTCATTTATATTAATTTAACGAAAATCATATAATTAAAGTAAAGAATTATACAAAAAAAACTATATAAGTAAATTATGAACACTTGGGATGTCCATGTATTATATTTATAAATTTTTTTGAATGAAAAATTATATTTATAATTATTTATATATTAGTGGAATGCATGGCCACATGATAGCTTGAGGTTGCTGGTTGAATCATCAAGGCTGTAATCTTTCTTTCTTTTGGTTAAGAATTTAAATTTATTTTGTTCAGCCAAAAAGATATGAAGGTTTGCTTCCTCTTAGGAGCCCGTAGGTGCCCAGTTCAAACCCCTGGCGCACTATTTTTTTCTAATGCAATTTTCGGATTAATATTTTAATACAACTAGTTTAGTCATCAGGATATACATTCTATGCATTGTTAGTACTATCGTAGGTAATCTGATGAGTTGTCTAGCAACTCAGCCGTGCAGCACAGAGGTGAGAGGTTCGAACCCTTGCCGACGTAATTTTTATTTCAATACATACAATAATTTGTGCTGTCTCATTGATAGGTGGGACCTGCTCGAAGCCACGTACACTGCTGATGTTTATTTGCATGCTTTCTTATAGATGGGACCCATCTTATGCCACGTACGCAGAGTATACGGCTCCAAACGGAAATACGGTGCCAAGTCAGTGGTACGAACAGCAAATGCACTGTATTTGCACCGCTAAGCCAACTTTTTACACCAGTTCGATGTATGCCGCAAGTTCTAACACTAAAGTGATCATCCTTGTCAAGTTCTAGCACCGCTAGTGTAATTGACTCTTTATAGAATATATGAGATTTATTGGAGCAAATAACTATTAGAGGGGGCCCACCAGGTGGGCACAACCCACCTGGGCGCGCCAGGCAGCCCAGGCGCGCCCTGGTGGGTTGTGCTCTCCCAGGCCCACCTCCGGTGCCTATCTTCTGGTATATAGGTCATTTCGACCTAGAAAAAAGTGGACTTTCAGGACAGAGCGCCGCCGCCTCGAGGCGGAACTTGGGCAGGATCACTTTTGCCCTCCAGCGGAGTGATTCCTCCAGGGGAACTTCCCTCCCGGAGGGGGAAATCACCGTCATCATCATCACCAACAACTCTCCCATCTTGGGGAGGGCAATCTCCATCAACATCTTCAACAGCACCATCTCATCTCAAACCCTAGTTCATCTCTTGTGTTCAACCTTGTTACCGGAACTATAGATTGGTGCTTGTGAGTGACTAGTAGTGTTGATTACATCTTATAGTTGATTACTATATGGTTTATTTGGTGGAAGATTATATGTTCAAATCCAATATGCTATTTAATACCCCTATGATCTTGAGGATGAATATCGTTTGTGAGTAGTTACTTTTGTTCTTGAGGTCACGGGAGAAATCATGTTGCAAGTAATCATGTGAACTTGATATGTGTTCGATATTTTGATACTATGTATGTTGTGATTCCCTTAGTGGTGTCATGTGAACATCGACTGCATGGCACTTCACCATATTTTGGCATAAGGGAATGCATTGTGGAGTAGCAATTAGATGATGGGTTGCGAGAGTGACAGAAGCTTAAACCCCAGTTTATGCGCCAACATGATGAAAGTGACTAGATGAAATTCCTGTGTACCCTCAAGAACGCTTTGCTTATCATAAGAGACCGTTTTGGCCTGTCCATTGCCTCAAAAGGATTGGGCTACCTTACTACACTTTTGCTACTACTACCGTCACTTGCTCGTTACAAATTATCTTGCTATCAAACTACTCTGCTACTTACAATTTCAGCACTTGCAGACATTACCTTGCTAAAAACCACTTGTCATTTCCTTCTGCTCCTCGTTGGTTTCGACACTCTTACTTATCAAAAAGAGCTACAATTGATCCCCAATACTTGTGGGTCATCATGCAGCAATAAGGATAATCCTCATGTCACGGACCTAGTCTGCATCATTCCTACTATCATCTTTCAACTTATTTTTCTCTAGGAACATATCAAAAATAAATGGGGAGCTACATCGCAAGCTATTGATCTACAACACAGATATGCAAATACTATCAGGACTAAGTTTATGATAAATTAAGTTCAATTAATCATATTACTTAAGAATTCTCACTTAGATAGACATCCCTCAAGTCATCTAAATGATATGTGATCCATATCAACTAAACCATGTCCGATCATCACGTGAGATGGAGTAGTCATCAATGGTGAACATCTCTATGTTGATCATATCTACTATATGATTCACATTCAACCTTTCGGTCTCCAGTGTTTCGAGGCCATGTCTATACATGCTAGGCTCTTCAAGTTTAACCCAAGTATTCCGCATGTGCAAAAACTATTTTGCACCTGTTGCATGTGAACGTAGAGCTTATCACACCCGATCATCACGTGGTGTCTCAGCACGACGAACTGTCGCAGCAGTGCATACTCAGGAAGAACACTTATACCTTGAAATTCTAGTAAGGGATCATCTTATAATGCTACCGCCGTACTAAGAAAAATAAGATGCATAAAAGATAAACATCACATGCAATCAAAATATGTGACATGATATGGCCATTATCATCTTGTGCCTTGATCTCCATCTCCAAACCACTGTCATGATCCCCATCGTCACCGGCTTGACGCCTTGATCTCCGTCGTAGCGTCGTGGTCGTCTCGCCAACTATTTCTTCTACAACTATCGCTAACGCATAGTGATAAAGTAAAGCAATTACATGGTGTTTGCATTTCATACAATAAAGCGACAACCATAAGGCTCCTTCTAGTTGCCAATAACTTTTACAAAACATGATCATCTCATAGAATAACGTATATCACATCATGTCTTGACCATATCACATCACAACATGCCCTGCAAAAACAAGTTAGACGTCCTCTACTTTGTTGTTGCAAGTTTTACGTGGTTGCTATGGGCTTCTAGCAAGAACCATTCTTATCTACGCATCAAAACACAACGGTAATTTATCAAGTTTGTTGTTTTAACCTTCAACAATGATCGGCCACAGTCAAATTCGATTCAACTAAAGTTGGAGAAACAGACCCCCGCCAGCCACCTTTATACAAAACTAGTTGCATGTTTGTCAATGGAACTGGTCTCATGAACGTGGTCATGTAAGGTTGGTCCAGGCCGCTTCATCCAGCAATACCGCCGAATCAAAATAAGACATTGGTGGTAAGAAGTATGACGATCACCACCCACAACTCTTTGTGTTCCACTCGTGCATATCATCTACACATAGACCTGGCTCGAATGCCACTGTTGGGGAACGTAGCATGCAATTTCAAAAATTTCCTACACTCACACATGATCTATATAGGAGATGCATAGCAATGAGAGGAGGAGAGTGTGTCCATGTACCCTCGTAGACCAAAAGCGGAAGCGTTTGACAACGCGGTTGATGTAGTCGAACTTCTTCTCGTTCCGACCGATCAAGCACCAAAGGTACGGAACCTCCGAGTTCTGCACACGTTCAGCTCGATGACGTCCCTCGAACTCTTGATCCAACAAAGTGTCGAGGGAGAGTTTCGTCAGCACGACGGTGTGGTGACGGTGATGGTGAAGTGATCCGAGCAAGGCTTCGCCAAAGCACTACATGAATATGACTGGAGGCATAAACTGTGGAGGGGGGCACCGCACACGACTAACAATTATTCTTTTGTGTTCTAGCGGTGCCCCTTCATATATATATATATATATATATATATATATATATATATATATATATATATATATATATATATATATATATATAGGGGAGGAGAGGCAGCCAAGGGGGCGCCCTAAGTAGGAGGAATCCTACTTGGGCGCCTCACAATTTGGCCTCTCCCCTTTCCTATTCCTATTCGGAGTAGGAAGGGAAGAGGGGGAAGGGGGAATACTATTCCCTTTTTCCTTTCCTCCTTCCCCTTTCCTTCACCAATTTGGCCAGCCCATATGGGATGGGCGCACCAGCCCCTTTGTGGCTGGTGTGTTTCCCCTCTTGGTCCATAAGGCCCATATCTTTTGCACAGGGTGACCCGATAAGTACCCGGTGCATCCCGAAACACTTCCGGTATCCGAATACCATCGTCCTATATATCAATATTTACTTCTCGACCATTTCGAGACTCCTCATCATGTCTGTGATCTCATCCGGGACTCCGAACAACATTCGGTCACCAAATCACATAACTCATATAATACAAAATCGTCATCGAACGTTAAGCTATGTAGACATGACCGAGACATCTCTCCGGTCAATAACTAATAGCGGAACCCGGATGCTCATATTGGCTCCCACATATTCTATGAAGATCTTTATCGGTCAAACCGTAATGACAACATGCATTACTCCCTTTGTCATTGGTATGTTACTTGCCCGAGATTCGATCGTCGGTATCTTCATACCTAGTTCAATCTCATTACCGGCAAGTCTCTTTACTCGTTTCATAATACATCATCCCGTAACTAACTCATCAGTCACATTGCTTGCAAGGCTTATTATGATGTGCATTACCGAGAGGGCCCAGAGATACCTCTCTGATACTCGGAGTGACAAATCCTAATCTCTATCTATGCCAACCCAACAAACACCTTCGAAGATACCTATAGAGCATCTTTATAATCACCCAGTTACGTTGTGACGTTTGATAGCACACAAGGTATTCCTCCGGTATCCGGGAGTTGCATAATCTCATAGTCGAAGGAATATGTATTTGACATGAAGAAAGCAATAGCAATAAAACTGAACGATCAATATGCTATGCTAACGGATGGGTCTTGTCCATCACATCATTCTACTAATGATGTGGTCCCGTTCACCAAATGACAACACATGTCTATGGTTAGGAAACTTAACCATCTTTGATTGACGAGCTAGTCCAGTAGAGGCTTACTAGGGACACGGTGTTTTGTCTATGTATCCACACATGTATCAAGTTTCCGGTTAATACAATTCTAGCATTAATAATAAACATTTATCATGATATAAGGAAATATAAAATAAAAACTTTATTATTGCCTCTAGAGCACATTTCCTTCACTAGCCCCTCCTGCCTTCCCCTCCTCATAGGAGAAAGTAAAGGGGGTGCCACCCTCTCCTGCCCTCTCCCTGACACCACACAAGGATGGGAGGCGCTAGAGGGCAGTCGCCCAAGGGGGCCGGCCAGCCTCCTTTGGGGCGCCTTCTGGCTGCCACCCTCCCCCACTATATATATATGAGGGAGGGGGCGCCAGACAAGACCACGACAATCTCTTAGTCGTGTGCGACACCCCTCTCCATAGTTTAGTCCTCCGTCTAGTTTCTCCGCAGTGCTCGGCGAAGCCCTTTGGGAACGTGTTCACCGTCAACGTCACCACATCATCGTGCTGCCGGAACTTATCTACTACTTCGCCCGTCTTGCTGTATCAAGAAGGTGAGGACGTCATCGAGCTGAACGTGTGCTGAACGCTGAGGTGATGTACATTCGGTACTTGATCGGTTGGATCACGAAGAAGTTCGACTACATCAACCGCGTTAATAAACACTTCCGCTTTTCGGCCTACGAGGGTACGTAGACACACTCTTCCCTCTCGTTGCTATGCATCACCGTGGATGGATCTTGCGTGTGCGTAGAATTTTTTTATTTTCCATGCAACGTTCCCCAACAGATCCATACACATAAAGATATTTAAAAAAGAAATAGATAGTATTCGGGACCTCAAGGCCCTGGGACCAGATGGATTGCATTCAATTTTCTATAGGGAATATTGGCATATCTTTGGGAAGAGATCACACAGGAAGTTCTTCCAACTCTCAACACATGTATCATTTCATAGGGGTTAAATAACGCAATGGTGTTGTTCATCCCTATGGTATGCCAGGTGCAAAAAATCCAGGATAATGGGTGCCTACGGGTCGAATGTTAAAAAAAATTGGATCCGTAGCGTGTTGCACATTTCTTTGTGTTTCATGATTGGTTAGTCAGAGGCCTCAAAAAAGTTCCTCGGATGGATCTATTGCAATTCATTTGTTAAGGTAAATTAGGAGCGGCCTCTCGACCACGGTGACCAAGAAGAAGGTGTTGGTGTGTCTTCCATAGCAGAGTCGACAACGGAGGGCGGGAGGGGCAAACCATATTTGGCGATAATTACACCGGTTTCTATTGTTTACGTAGAAGGCACACACACCCCAACCCATGTTGCTTTACTATTGTTGACTACACCAGACCGGTTTTGTGAAGCTTTTAAAAGCTTCCGACTAGGTTTTTCTTTTCTTTTTTGCTGATTTATTTTTCTCTTCTCTTTTCTTTTTTTCCTTTTCCCTTTTTGTTTTTCCTATTAAATTGCATGAACTAGTTTTCCAAAAATGGTTATTTTCAAAAATCAAGATGTTTTTTAAATATGTGATGTATTTTCATGAATCTGTTTAAAATCGGTAAAGTTCTTTTCAAATTCATGATCCTTTTCTGAATTCACAAAAAATATGAACATTCTACTATTCCACAAACTTTGTCAAATTCACAATACTTATTAATTTTTTGAAAAAACATATCACGTACATTTCTAAAATGTTTGAATATACGAAATTTTTAATCTATAAATATTCGGAATTGTTTTTCTCCAGAGCTAGTACAGTACATGTTGGCAATGGAGCAAGTTGTCAACACCGAGCAAACGAGCGAAAAAAGGCCGAGCGAGCTGGCTGGGCTATGACCTGCTAGGGTGTGCGTGAACGGGAACTACTTGATGCTTATATAAGGGGCTAATGAGGGGTTAAAAAAATTGTGCGGTACGTCATGTACAGAGTGGCCTCTATTAGCACAAACTGGCCACCCGGTAAGCATAGCGAGCTGACCATGGTACATCTCTATTCTCAACTGTTTTCTTTATTACAGTCAGTTATCTATTCAAATACTTTCGGTCAAATTTCCAAAATGTTCACACATTCAAAAACTGTCCACAAATTTTAAAAATGTTCGCCAATATAAAAAAAGTTCAAGAATCTAAAAATGTTAGCACTTCAAAAAATGTTCGGGGATACAACTTTTTTGCGATTTCCAAAAAGCTTAACAACTTTTTAAAAAATCAGGAATTTAAAAAAATGTTAGCCCTTTCACAAGTTTGTGAATTAAAAACCCGATTTTGAAATTATTCCATGAATTCAGAAAATGTTCCCGAATTCAAAAAAGGTTAGTTTTTTTTAAAAGTCAAATTTCGAAAATATGGGTTGCATTAAAATAATAGGCAGTAAAATGAAAGAAGAACGAAAAGGGAAATGATAAAAGAAAAAATGGAAAATGAAAAAAGCAAAACCAAACCAAAGCGAAGAAAAAACACCACAACACAAAAAAGAAAAAACGATCTGGGAAGGCTAGAATCTTCCCGAAACCGTAAGAGAGAGACTGAGCTACTTCGGACGGCCCAAATTCACTTTTTTTTCTTCTTTAAAAATGTTGGGAATTTAAAAAAAAGGGTGAATTTCAAAAAAATCTCAAGGTTGAAAAATGTCCTGAATTTCAAAAAAGTTCATGAATTTAAAAACTGTTCCTGAATTTTAGAAAACCTGAATTTTCTAGAAAATCTTCTGAAATCTAAAAAAACAATGTCCGGAATTAAAAAATCAAAATCATGAAAGATTTAAAAATTCATGATTTGTTCAGACTCGTTTGTTTTTTAAAATTCAGGAACGTTTTTAAAATTCATGATTTTTTTAAATTTGTGAACAATCTTTCAAATTCATGAACATTTTTAAATAACATATTATCGACTACTCTACTAATCAAAGTTTTGCTTTATCCACAAAGCTAGGTGAAAGCAGAATGACTAATCGAAGTAACAGAAGTTCGATCCTTGTATGAACCATCCGGCAGTTTCTGCCATAGAAGTCGCATGCTACATGAACAATGAGATGATTGGCAGTTGGAAAATATTTTACATGTTGGCAAAAAAAAGGAAATTTTCTTGCAGGGAATCATCTCTCTTTGATTAGCAAGACAAATGAGTAGACATTGAGTGAAGACAAACTTGCAGGTACTGAAGGATTAGTCGCAGGCACACACAACCCATCGAGCGACACTGGTGAAACAAATAAGACGCCAGCACGTTGCCAGATGCGTAGGATTCCACTCCGGGAGTCCGATCAGTCAAAACTAAAAAAATGCCGAGTTAGGTTAGCGTCGACGTTGGCGCCATGGATACAAATGGAAATGCCATAGCCTATCGCTGTTCCTGCTTGCAGATCAGACAGTGAAGTGATGGAGCGTGAGTTCCGCGTGACTTGGACGTCTTGGACAGTGAGTGAGTCTGTGCTCAGCGCTCACGCAGCAGCCATTAGCATCCAAAGCCTATTCCATGGTTCCTGTAGTTTTTGTTATCCCAGTGCGTTGACGCGTCCGGCTGATTGACGCGTCCGGATGAATGGTCAGGTGTCAGCTCGGGTTTCCCAGACTGCAACAATCGTCGGATCAAGAAAAAATAGAGAAGAGAGGACAGACAATGGTGGCTAGATCGCACCCAGAAGCTAGAGGCCTAGTTTGGTAATGGCAGAGAACACTTTCCTTTCCTGCTCTTCTTTTATTTGACCATTCATTCATTTGCAGTTATATATGCCCCGCACGAGCCGGCAGCCGCTCGTCGAGAGCAGTGATCGGGACAACGACACTGCCTGCAGTGCCTGGGCCGGCCGGGAAGAACGGCATGGAGCCCTGCCATTGCATCGTTGATGGGTAAATTAGTAGCGGGTGCGCGAGCCCGGATACGGCACCGGCGTCAGCCGGTTTGGTCGGCGGCGACCATGCTCCGCTCCACCAATTCATTGCGACCGTTCCAAGTGCCAACGGCGAACAAGATTCTCCCTTCCACCTGCCATCCGTCCCGCGATCAATGCGAACCAGCGACGCGCTGCCCGTCTTTCGGTGTGCTCTTTCCGGTCGGGAGAGAAAGTTTCTTTATTTTCTGAGTTTTTCAGTTCGCATTTGGCTTGAGCTTCGCTTTTCCGCATCCTCCTTTTCCCACCGTCGCTGTCTCGGTGTAGTGGGCGAGTGCATCTCCAACACTGACCCCTGGAATGGACACGGTATCTGTCCACGAAAATGTTCAACCATGCCTGCGTATATTTAAAACCAGATTTAAACAAACTGAATGAATTACATGTAAATCGGATAATCTTCATCCAACCCGGACGAGGAATCTCTACACTTCTGACATGTTTCAAGTAAACCATACCGGACAATGCTATGCTAACCTACTCTAAATGATAGCCGGTCATGGCGGCGTCCATTTCCCACAACAAGGTTTTCCCGTGTCCGGCAGCAAGCTCATTGGCCAGTCGTGAGCCCCTGAAAGTGAAACTTCAGTGGGAGGGGACGAGTAGTGGCCTCCGTGAAGCTCCGGACAATCTCACCAGTTGCGAGGCCCGACAAGACGTTGGTGGTGCTCTTCGTGGGACCCAAGCCGCGGGGGGGGGGGGGGGGGGGGGGGGAGGGGGAGTCCCATGTTCTACTCTTCCTCGCTATCGACGGCGACAGCCATGGACGTGTCGCCCTCGTCTTCGTGGGGGCGGGGCGCTAACGGCGGTGGCAGTGGCCTCCTATGTCCTACTCTTCCTTGCTATCGACGGCGGCGGACATGGACGTGTCGGCCTCGTGTATGTGGCGGCGGGGCGCGAACGGCAACGGCGGTTGTTGGATTATAGATGGGCTTAGGCCCATATAAGACACTAATCCCTTGTTAATCTTGAGGCCAATGTATGAGATGGCAGGTGGTGGGAAGTTTAGTCCCACCTTGCTAGTTGAGAAGAGTTGAGACCCCTTTATAAGGGCTGCTCTACCACTTGCCATTGGGAGCTTGGGAAGAGGAGTGACGCGCACTCCTCCTCCTCCTCCGCCGTCCGCCACGCCTCATCACGCCGCGGGTTGCGAGAATGAGCCGAGCCAAAACTTATTTTTGCCGCTCAGGAACGAATTAATTAATCAGGGATTAATTAACGAGTCGCTAACAGGTGGACTGTGGGCTGACCCGCGTTGCCGGGATTCGTCGACTCCCTTGCCAAGAGTGGGCCTCGAACAGGCCCACGACTTTCCCCCTTGCGGACTATATAAGAAGGCTCTGGCCAGTGAAGTAACCAAGTTCGGTTCACTCACTCCCTCTCGCATGACCTAGCCGTCATCTACTGTTCCTCGCTCTGTGCTGCCTCCGGCGATCCCATCCCGACGACTGCGTGCACGGCTGGTGAGGAGAGCAGGTGCCTCTGGAACCCTGTCGTTCGAGATCCTGCCCGGGAGAACGGCATTAAGGTTTTTGGGGAGACACGACTGCTCCCGATCCGTCCCCAACTCTGTTCGCCTCTGCTTCCACTACTTCCTCTGCATCGACACCATGGCCGACGATGCCGCCGCTAAGAAGAAGGCCACGGACGACGCCGAGGCTGCTGCTGCAGCCGCCGCGTTGGCCTGGCCAACCGGAGGGTATGATCTGTTCATCCCTCGTTTACTCGTACTTATGCTAGCCGTATATGTGCTGCTCATAGAAGGTTCGATTCTATGTTCTGCACGTGCTAGTATGCTTAGGTATCGCTATGAGATGCATACCTTTTATGTCATGCTTACTGTTTAATCGTGGATAAGTCTAATCAGAAAAGTGCTAATATTTCCAACAATCCAAAAACCTTATTTTAGGCACTTTTTGATTCAAGGCTTTGCTGCTATTCTGAAACCGGAAAATTTTACCGGTACGCATTTTAAGCGTTGGCAGACTAGGACCACCTTGTGGCTCACAACGATGAACGTGTTCTGGGTTGGTGGTGTGTCCCTCACAGAAACGATTGCTCCTGAACAGGAGAAGGCGTTTAGGGAGGCAACCACAATCTTTTTGGGAGCAGTTCTAAGTGTGATTGGAGACAAGTTGGTTGACGCCTATATTCATATGGGTGTTGCCAAAAACTTGTGGGATGCGCTCGAAGTCAAGTTCGGTGCAACTGATGCTGGCAGTGAGCTGTATGCCATGGAGCAGTTCCATGATTACAGGATGGTTGATAACCGTTCTGTATTGGACCATGCTCATGAGATACAGTGCATTGCTAAGGAGCTGGAGCTCCTGAAGTGTGAGTTACCGGACAAGTTTGCCGCGGGTTGCATTATTGCAAAACTCCCTCCTAGTTGGAGGAACTTTGCTACTTCTTTCAAGCACTTGAGACGTGAATTCTCTGTTGAGGATGTCATTGGTCATCTCAGTGTTGAGCAGAACTCGAGAGAAAAGGACTCACACGTGAAAGGGGCAGAGGGTTCTTCTAGCGCCAATGTGGTGCAGAAGAACTTCCACAAGTTCAAGGGAAAGAACTCTGTCCAGCAGAATACTACCTTTAAGAAGAAGGGTAAGAAGAAAGACAAAAAGAGAGATGGCTACTTTACTTGTGGTTCAGATGAACATTGGGCAAACAAGTGCCCAAACAAGTACAAGAAGCCAGCACAGGACTCCAAGTCTGTGAATGTCACTCTGAGCAACAATGATGCGGCATCTAGGTATGGTAATCTGTTTACCATACTTTCAGTTTGTCAGTCCACCGATTGGTGGATTGACACTGGGCCAATATTCATGTGTGTGCTGATGTGTCTTTGTTTTCTTCCTACCAGGTCGCACAAGATTGTTCCGTCCTGATGGGGAATGGCTCGCATGCTTCTGTTCATGGTGTTGGCACGGTAGATCTGAAGTTTACTTCGGGAAAAATTGTGCAACTGAAGAACGTGCAGCATGTCCCCGCCATAAAGAAGAATCTCGCTAGTGGCTCCCTTCTATGTAAAGAAGGGTTTAAGTTAGTATTTGAGTCTAACAAAGTAGTCGTATCTCGGTATGGACTATTTGTTGGAAAAGGATATGATTGTGGTGGTTTGTTCCGCCTTTCCCTGGAGGATTTCTGTAATAAAGCCGTGAACCAAATTCATTCTAATATCAACGAATCTGAGGTTTGGCATTCACGTCTTTGTCACATAAATTTCGGTTGTATGACGCGGCTAGCTAAGATGGATTTAATCCCGAGTTTCACTTTAGCCAAAGGCTCTAAGTGCTATGCGTGTGTGCATGCTAAGCAACCTCGTAAGCCTCACAAGCCTGCGAAGGACAGACACCTGGCACCCCTAGAGCTCATACATTCAGATCTCTGTGAGATGAATGGTGTGTTGACTAAAGGTGGAAAGAAATACTTCATGACTCTGATTGATGATTCCACTAGATTCTGCTATGTGTATTTGTTAAATACTAAGGATGAGGCTCTACACTACTTTAAAGTCTATATGGCTGAAGTTGAGAACCAACTTGAGAAGAAAATAAAACGAGTCTGGTCTGATCGTGGTGGAGAGTACTTTTCTAATGAGTTTGATTTATTCTGTGCGGAACATGGTATTATTCATGAGAGGATGCCTCCCTTCTCACCCCAGTCAAACGGGGTTGCCGAACGGAAAAATCGTACTCTAACTGATTTGGTTAACGCCATGTTAGATACATCGGGTTTATCCAAGGCATGGTGGGGGGAGGCTGTATTTGTGACGCCCCCAATTTAATCGTACACTAATCATGCACGCAAATGTGTACGATCAAGATCAGGGACTCACGGGAAGATATCACAACACAACTCTAAAACATAAATAAGTCATACAAGCATCATGTTACAAGCCAGGGGCCTCGAGGGCTCGAATACAAGAGCTCGATCATAGACGAGTCAGCGGAAGCAACAATATCTGAGTACAGACATAAGTTAAACAAGTTTGCCTTAAGAAGGCTAGCACAAACTGGGATACAGATCGAAAGAGGCGCAGGCCTCCTGCCTGGGATCCTCCTAACTACTCCTGGTCGTCGTCAGCGCGCATCACGTAGTAGTAGGCACCTCCGGTGTAGTAGGGGTCGTCGTCCATGGTGGCATCTGGCTCCTGGACTCCAGCATCTGGTTGCGACAACCAGAATGAAAGGGAAAAGGGGAAAAGGGGGAGAAAGCAATCGTGAGTACTCATCCAAAGTACTCGCAAGCAAGGAGCTACACTACATATGCATGGGTATCAAATGGAGTAAGGGTATCATATGTGGACTGAACTGCAGAAAGCCGGAATAAGAGGGGGATAGCTAGTCCTTTCAAAGACTACGCTTCTGGCAGCCTCCGCCTTGCAGTATGTAGAAGAGATTAGACTGAAGTCCTCCAAGTAGCACCGCATAGCATAATCCTAACCGATGATCCTCCCCTCGTCGCCCTGTGAGAGAGCGATCACCGGTTGTATCTGGCACTTGGAAGGGTGTGTTTTATTAAGTATCCGGTTCTAGTTGTCATAAGGTCAAGATACAACTCCAAGTCGTCCTGTTACCGAAGATCACGGCTATTCGAATATATTAACTTCCCTGCAGGGGTGCACCACATACCCCAACACGCTCGATCCCATTTGGCCGGACACACTTTCCTGGGTCATGCCCGGCCTCGGAAGATCAACACGTCGCAGCCCCACCTAGGCACAACAGAGAGGTCAGCACGCCGGTCTAAACCTAAGCGCACAGGGGTCTGGGCCCATCGCCCTTAGCACACCTGCACGTTGCGTACGCGGCCGGAAGCAGAACTAGCCCCCTTAATACAAGAGCAGGCTTACGTTCCAATCCGGCGCGCGCCACTCAGTCGCTGACGTCACGAAGGCTTCGGCTGATACCACGACGCCGGGATACCCATAACTACTCCCGCGTAGATGGTTAGTGCGTATAGACCAAATGGCCAGACTCAGATTAAATATCCAGATCTTGTTAAGCGTGTTAAGTATCCGCGAACGTCGACCAGGGCCAGGCCCACCTCTCTCCTAGGTGGTCGGAACCTGCCCTGTCGCTCCGCCTCAAAGATCCACTCGCGGGTGCTCCTCAAGCCGACCCGTCTTTAGTCACCACATGTATCATGTATAAAGTATATAGTATATACCCGTGATCAACTCCCGAGTGATCACAGCCCGATAGTATAGCCTGGCAGACGGACAAGGATGTAGGGCCACTGATGATAAACTAGCATCCTATACTAAGCATTAGGATTGCAGGTAAGGGTAACAACAGTAGTAGCAAGGACAGGCTATGCATCAGTATAGGATTAACGGGAAGCAGTAACATGCTACACTACTCTAATGCAAGCAGTATAGAGAAGAGTAGGCGATATCTGGTGATCAAAGGGGGGGCTTGCCTGGTTGCTCTGGCAAGAGAGAGGGATCGTCAACTCCGTAGTCGTACTGGGTAGCAGCGGCGTCGGTCTCGGTGTCTAGTGAGAAAAGAGGGGGGAGAAACAATAAATATTTAAGCAAACAGATGCATAGCGATGCATGACATGACAAGTAGCGGTGCTAGGGGTGCCCTATCGCGATATGAGGTGATACCGGTGAAGGGGGGGAAACATCCGGGAAAGTATTCCCAGTGTTTCGCGTTTTCGGACAGATGAAACAGAGGGGGAAAGTTGCGTGTTCGCTATGCTAGGGATGCGTGGCGGATAAACGGGCTGCGTATTCAAATTCGTCTCGTCGTTCTGAGCAACTTTCATGTACAAAGTTTTTCCATCTGAGCTACGGTTTATTTTATATTAATTTTAAAAGATTTAATCATTTTTAGAATTTATTTAATTATTTAACTCTAAATTATCCAGAATAGTGTATGCTGACGTCAGCATGACGTCAGCAGTCAACGTTGACCGTTGACCTGGTCAACCTACTGTGTGGGTCCAGTGGGACCCACCTGTCATTCACTGTTTAGTTAATTATCAGTAGTTCACTAGGTTAATTAGTCATTAGGTTAATTATACTTAATTAGTTAAATTAATCATAGTTAATTAAATTAATTATTTAATTAATTAATTTTAATATTAATATTATTAATATATTTATTTTTTTTATCTCTTTTTTTAACAGAAACGTTCTGTGGGGGCTAGGCCCCACAAGTCATTGGCCCAGGGGGCCTTGCGGGCGCTGGGTGCAGGCCGCGGGCGCCACCCGTTAACGGGCGAACTCGGGCGGCCGCCGCAGGAGCGCGCGCCAGCGCCGGCGAGGCGGGCTGGGCGCCGGCTGCAGGCGAGAGGGGAGGCGGGCCACGGCAGGGCGTGGCCGGCGGCGCTGCAGCGTCCACGGCGCCGGACCGGGAAGGCGCGGGCGTCGGCGCCCGATGCGGCCAGCGAGAGGGGAGAAAGAAGGGGGGGCGGCACGTGGCTCGTGGCCGCGGCCGGAGCAGCGACGCGACGGGCCGTGAGGAGGCCGGAGTGGCGCCGGGCAGGGGACGGTGACAAACGCGGCGGAGGCTGCGAGGGGAGCGGTGGCCGGAGTTACGGGTGGTGGGGAGGACATGCAGGAGCTCGTATCCGAGCTCGGGAAGGCACAGGGGGGTGGCGGAGCTCACAGCGATGCTGTAGGGACGGACAGCGGGCTCGGGGTGGTCCGACGAGGTAGATCGACGATGGGGGCGAGGTGGCAGCGACGGCGAATGGCGTCGGGTCGACGACGAGGCGAGGCCGCGGCTTCAGCTGGGCGCCGCGCGAGGGAGAGGAGGGGCGAGGAGTCCGGGAGGGGCGGCGCCGACGCCGGCTTGCATCGGGCGCAGGGGTGAGGCGGCGGGGCCGAGGCGCCGTCTCCCTCCATCTAGATCGGGGAGGGGCGAGGGAGACGCGCGGGGGAGGTTGAGGCGGAGGGCGGCGAATGGCGAGGCGGAGATGAGGAGGGCGGCAGCAGGGCGGCGCCGGCGACGGGCGCCGTCGTCGAGGTCGCGGGCGGGGCGGGATCGGGGCGATCCCGATTCAGATCGAGGAGGAGCGGGCCACGTGGGGATCGAGCGAGTGGGGGGACGGGGGTGGTTAGGGTTTCGGTCGACGGGGGGTTAAGGGGAGTGGGGTGGGCCGGCCTGGTGGCCCTATGGTCTGCTGGGCCATGGTCCAGCGGGGGGGGGGGGGGAATCTTCTTTTTTTTAACTGTTTATAACATTTTTCTTTTACGGTTTTAATTCATACTATTTTTGTTTTATGAAATATAATTCTAGCACCTAAATTAGTGGTAGTAATTATATTACTGCCACAATTATCCTTTTATTTATTAAAAATAGTTTTCAATAATTTAATCATTTAAGTGACGATTAAATAAATAATTTAGCTATTGTTTCTATCATTTAGTGCATCTAAGCATTTTATAAAATTTTGGGTTCACCACCCAGATCATATATGATTTATTTGCTACACTTTGAACATTTTAGATTTGAATTTAGAAAACTTTTATCGTTTAACTTTATTTTAAGTTAGAATTCGAAAGGGACGTGATACACCGCAAGATTAAAAATAGTAACCATGGTGACGTGGCATCATTATCGTGAGATTACTGTAGCCTAATTATCCGAACGTCACAGTATTGACATCTTGTCATGTCCTGAATAAAGTTCCCACAAATGATAATGAGACTACTTCCTATGAGGAATGGGAAAAGAAAAGAACTACACTCTCTTACTTGCGCACTTGGGGCTGTTTGGCGAAAGTCAATGTGCCGATAATCAAAAAGCGCAAGTTGGGACCAAAGACCGTGGACTGTGTTTTTCTTGGCTATGCCAAGCATAGCGTTAGCTATAGATTTCTAGTGGTGAAATCTGAGGTACCTGACCAGAAGGTCGGTACAATTATAGAGTCTAGGGATGCTACATTCTTTGAGGATATTTTCCCCATGAGAGATATGCAAAGCAATTCTAGACTGGAATCTGATGAGATGAATCTGCTATTCCGATGGAATATTATGAACATAAAAGTGATAAGAGTTCCACGTGGGATGACGAGGAAGCTCCTATTAGGAGCAAGAGACAGAGGACTGCAAAGTCTTTTGGTGATGATTTCCTCGTGTACCTCGTGGATGATGACACTCCCAGTTCCATTTTAGAAGCTTATGCATCTCCGGATGCTGACTACTGGAAGGATGCGGTCCGTAGCGAGATGGATTTCATCTTGGCTAACGGGGCATGGGAGATCACTGATCGTCCTTATGGTTGTCGACCATTAGGATGTAAGTGGGTGTTCAAAAAGAAGCTTAGGCCCGATGGTACTGTCGAGAAGTACAAGGCTAGGCTTGTGGCCAAGGGTTATACCCAGAAAGAAGAAGAGGATTTCTTTGACACTTATTCACCTGTGGCTAGACTGACAACCATTCGAGTGTTACTCGCTTTGGCTGCCTCGCATGGTCTTCTCGTTCATCAGATGGACGTTAAGACGGCTTTCCTTAGTGGCGAGCTAGACGAGGAAATTTACATGCAACAGTCGGATGGCTTTGTAGTAAATGGTCAGGAAAGAAAGGTGTGTAAGCTAGTGAAATCTCTGTATGGCATGAAACAAGCGCCTTAGCAATGGCATGAGAAGTTCAACACTACTCTGACATCTGTTGGCTTTGTTTTGAACGAAACTGACAAATGTGTATACTATCGCTATGGTGGGGGCGAAGGATTTATACCGTGTCTGTATGTCGATGACATACTGATATTTGGGACCCACCTCAAGGTCATTGAGGAGGTCTGTTGGGGAACGTAGTAATTTCAAAAAAAATTCCTACGCACACGCATGATCATGGTGATGCATAGCAACGAGAGGGGAGAGTGTTGTCTACGTACCCTCGTAGACCGATAGCGGAAGCGTTATGACAACGCGGTTGATGTAGTCGTACGTCTTCACGGCCCGACCGATCAAGCACCGAAACTACGGCACCTCCGAGTTCTAGCACACGTTCAGCTCGATGATGATCCCCGGACTCCGATCCAGCAAAGTTTCGGGGAAGAGTTCCGTCAGCACGACGGCGTGGTGACGATCTGAAGGAAATATGCCCTAGAGGCAATAATAAAGTTATTATTTATTTCCTTATTTCATGATAAATGTTTATTATTCATGCTAGAATTGTATTAATCGGAAACATAATACATGTGTGAATACATAGACAAACAGAGTGTCACTAGTATGCCTCTACTTGACTAGCTCGTTAATCAAAGATGGTTATGTTTCCTAACCATGAACAAAGTGTTGTTATTTGATTAACGAGGTCACATCATTAGTTGAATGATCTGATTGACATGACCCATTCCATTAGCTTAGCACCCGATCGTTTAGTATGTTGCTATTGCTTCCTTCATGACTTATACATGTTCCTATGACTATGAGATTATGCAACTCCCGTTTGCCGGAGGAACACTTTGGGTGCTACCAAACGTCACAACGTAACTGGGTGATTATAAAGGAGCATTACAGGTGTCTCCAAAGGTAGATGTTGGGTTGGCGTATTTCGAGATTAGGATTTGTCACTCCGATTGTCGGAGAGGTATCTCTGGGCCCTCTCGGTAATGCACATCACATAAGCCTTGCAAGCATTGCAACTAATGAGTTAGTTGCGAGATGATGTATTACGGAACGAGTAAAGAGACTTGCCGGTAACGAGATTGAACTAGGTATTGGATACCGACGATCGAATCTCGGGCAAGTAACATACCGATGACAAAGGGAACAACGTATGTTGTTATGCGGTCTGACCGATAAAGATCTTCGTAGAATATGTAGGAGCCAATATGGGCATCCAGGTCCCGCTATTGGTTATTGACCGGAGACGTGTCTCGGTCATGTCTACATTGTTCTCGAACCGTAGGGTCCGCACGCTTAAGGTTTCGATGACAGTTATATTATGAGTTTATGAGTTTTGATGTACCGAAGGAGTTCGGAGTCCCAGATGAGATCGGGGACATGACGAGGAGTCTCTAAATGGTCGAGACGTAAAGATCGATATATTGGACGACTATATTTGGACTTCGGAAAGGTTCCGAGTGATTCGGGTATTTTTCGGAGTACCGGAGAGTTATGGGAATTCGCTGGGAGAAGTATTGGGCCTTGATGGGCTTTAGTGGGAAGAGGAGAAAAGGCCTGCTGCGCCCCCCCTCCCCTCTAGTCCGAATTGGACTAGGGAAAAGGGGGCCGGCCACCTTTCCTACTCCTCCACTTCCTTCTCCCTTCCTCCCCTCTTGATGGACTCCTACTAGGACTTGGAGTCCTAGTAGGACTCCACATCCTGGCCGCGCCTAGCCTTGGCCGGCCTCCTCCTCCTCCATCCTTTATATACAGGGGCAGGGGGCACCCCATAGACACACAAGTTGTTCATTGAGATCGTTCCTTAGCCGTGTGCGGTGCCCCTTGCCACCATATTCCACCTCGATCATATTGTTGTACTGCTTAGGCGAAGCCCTGCGTCGGTAGAACATCAAGATCGTCACCACGCCGTCGTGCTGACGGAACTCCTCCCCGAAGCTTTGCTGGATCGGAGCCCGGGGATCGTCATCGAGCTGTACGTGTGCTAAGAACTCGGAGGTGCCGGAGTAACGGTGCTTGGATCGGTCGGATCGGGAAGAAGACATACGACTACTTCCTCTACGTTGTGTCAATGCTTCCGTTGCGATCTACAAGGGTATGTAGATCAGACTCTCCCCCTCGTTGCTATGCATCACCATGATCTTGCGTGTGCGTAGGAAATTTTTAAAATTACTGCGTTCCCCAATAGTGGTATCAGAGCCTAGGTTTTATGGTTTGATGTTATATGCACGAGTAGAACACAAGTGAGTTGTAGGGGGCACCGCACACGGCTAAGAATATGATCACGTGGATCAACTTGTGTCTCTAGGGGCTGCCCCTGCCTCCGTATATAAAGGCTCAAAGGGGGGGGGCGGCCAAGAGGAGGCGCGCCACGAGGAGTCCTACTCCCTCCGGGAGTAAGACTCCCCCCCCTTTCCTAGTTGGAATAGGATTCGTGGAGGGGGGAAAGAGGAGAGAGAGGAGGAAGGGGGGCCGGCCCCCTCTCCTTGTCCTATTCGGACCAAGGGGGGGAGAGGCGCGCGGCCCATCTCTGGCCACCTCTCCTCTCTTCCACTAAGGCCCACTAAGGCTCATATACCTCCCGGGGGGTTCCGGTAATCTCCCGGTACTCCGGTAAAATCCCGATTTCACCCGGAACACTTCCGATATCCAAACATAGGCTTCCAATATATCAATCTTTATGTCTCGACCATTTCGAGACTCCTCGTCATGTCCGTGATCACATCCGGGACTCCGAACTCCTTCGGTACATCAAAACTCATAAACTCATAATATAACTGTCATCGAAACCTTAAGCGTGCGGACCCTACGGGTTCGAGAACAATGTAGACATGACCGAGACTCGTCTCCGGTCAATAACCAATAGCGGAACCTGGATGCTCATATTGGTTCCTACATTTTCTACGAAGATCTTTATCGGTCAGACCGCATAACAATATACGTTGTTCCCTTTGTCATCGGTATGTTACTTGCCCGAGATTCGATCGTCGGTATCCAATACCTAGTTCAATCTCGTTACCGGCAAGTCTCTTTACTCGTTCCGTAATACATCATCCCGCAACTAACTCATTAGTTGCAATGCTTGCAAGGCTTAAGTGATGTGCTTTACCGAGAGGGCCCAGAGATATCTCTCCGACGATCGGAGTGACAAATCCTAATCTCGAAATACGCCAACCCAACATGTACCTTTGGAGACACCTGTAGAGCACCTTTATAATCACCCAGTTATGTTGTGATGTTTGGTAGCACACAGAGTGTTCCTCCGGCACACGGGAGTTGCATAATCTTAGTCATAGGAACATGTATAAGTCATGAAGAAAGCAATAGCAACATACTAAACGATCGGGTGCTAAGCTAATGAAATGGGTCATGTCAATCAGATCATTCAACTAATGATGTGATCCCGTTAATCAAATGACAACTCTTTGTCCATGGTTAGGAAACATAACCATCTTTGATTAACGAGCTAGTCAAGTAGAGGCATACTAGCGACACTCTGTTTGTCTATGTATTCACACATGTATTATGTTTCCGGTTAATACAATTCTAGCATGAATAATAAACTTTTATCATGATATAAGGAAATAAATAATAACTTTATTATTTCCTCTAGGGCATATTTCCTTCAGTCTCCCACTTGCACTAGAGTCAATAATCTAGATTACACAGTAATGATTCTAACACCCATGGAGCCTTGGTGCTGATCATGTTTTGCTCGTGGAAGAGGCTTAGTCAATGGGTCTGCTACATTCAGATCCGTATGTATCTTGCAAATCTCTATGTCTCCCACCTGGACTAGATCCCGGATGGAATTGAAGCGTCTTTTGATGTGCTTGGTTCTCTTGTGAAATCTGGATTCCTTCGCCAAGGCAATTGCACCAGTATTGTCACAAAAGATTTTCATTGGACCCGATGCACTAGGTATGACACCTAGATCGGATATGAACTCCTTCATCCAGACTCCTTCGTTTGCTGCTTCCGAAGTAGCTATTTACTCCGCTTCACATGTAGATCCCGCCACGAAGCTTTGTTTAGAACTGCACCAACTGACAGCTCCACCGTTTAATGTAAACACGTATCCGGTTTGCGATTTAGAATCGTCCGGATCAGTGTCAAAGATTGCATCAACGTAACCATTTACGATGAGCTCTTTGTCACCTCCATATACGAGAAACATATCCTTAGTCCTTTTCAGGTACTTCAGGATGTTCTTGACCGCTGTCCAGTGATCCACTCCTAGATTACTTTGGTACCTCCCTGCTAGACTTATAGCAAGGCACACATCAGGTCTGGTACACAGCATCGCATACATGATAGAGCCTATGGCTGAAGCATAGGGAACATCTTTCATTTTCTCTCTATCTTCTGTAGTGGTCGGGCATTGAGTCTGACTCAATTTCACACCTTGTAGCACAGGCAAGAACCCTTTCTTTGCTTGATCCATTTTGAACTTTTTCAAGATTCAAGGTATGTGCTTTGTGAAAGTCCAATTAAGCGTCTTGATCTATCTCTATAGATCTTATTGCCCTAATATGTAAGCAGCTTCACCGAGGTCTTTCATTGAAAAACTCTTTATTCAAGTATCCTTTATGCTATCCAGAAATTCTATATCATTTCCAATCAGTAATATGTCATTCCACATATAATATCAGAAATGCTACAGAGCTCCCACTCACTTTCTTGTAAATACAGGCTTCTCCGAAAGTCTGTATAAAACCAAATGCTTTGATCACACTATCAAAGCGTTTATTCCAACTCCGAGAGGCTTGCACCAGTCCATAAATGGATCGCTGGAGCTTGCACACTTTGTTAGCTCCCTTTGGATCGACAAAACCTTCTGGTTGCATCATATAACAACTCTTCTTTCAGAAATCCATTCAGGAATGCAGTTTTTCCATCTGCCAAATTTCATAATCATAAAATGCGGCAATTGCTAACATGATTCGGACAGACTTAAGCATCGCTACGGGTGAGGTCTCATCGTAGTCAATCCCTTGAACTTGCCGAAATCCTTTTGCGACAAGTCGAGCTTTGTAGATAGTAATATTACCGTCAGCGTCTGTCTTCTTCTTGAAGATCCATTTATTCTCAATCGCTTGCCGATCATCAGGCAAGTCAACCAAAGTCCACACTTTGTTCTCATACATGGATCCCATCTCAGATTTCATGGCTTCAAGCCATTTTGCGGAATCTGGGCTCACCATCGCTTCTTCATAGTTCGTAGGTTCATCATGATATAGTAGCATGACTTCCAGAACAGGATTACCGTACCACTCTGGTGCGGATCTTACTCTGGTTGATCTACGAGGTTCAGTAGTATCTTGTTCTGAAGTTTCATGATCATTATCATTAGCTTCCTCACTTATTGGTGTAGGTGTCACAGAAATAGGTTTCTGTCATGCATTACTCTCCAACAAGGGAGCAGGTACAGTTACCTCGTCAAGTTCTACTTTCCTTCCACTCACTTCTTTCGAGAGAAACTCCTTCTCCAGAAAGTTTCCGAACTTAGCAACAAAAGTCTTGCCTTCGGATCTGTGATAGAAGGTGTACCCAATAGTCTCCTTTGGATATCCTATGAAGACACATTTCTCCGATTTGGGTTCGAGCTTATCAGGTTGAAGCTTTTTCACATAAGCATCGCAGCCCCAAACTTTCAGAAACGACAACTTTGGTTTCTTGTCAAACCATAGTTCATAAGGCGTCGTCTCAACGGATTTTGATGGTGCCCTATTTAACGTGAATGCGGCCGTCTCTAAAGCATAACCCCAAAACGATAGCGGTAAATCAGTAAGAGACATCATAGATCATACCATATCTAGTAAAGTACGATTACGACGTTCGGACACACCATTACGCTGTGGTGTTTCGGGTGGCGTGAGTTGCGAAACTATTCCGCATTGTTTCAAATGTACACCAAACTCGTAACTCAAATATTCTCCTCCACGATCAGATCGTAGAAACTTTATTTTCTTGTTACGATGATTTTCAACTTCACTCTGAAATTCTTTGAACTTTTCAAATGTTTCAGACTTGTGTTTCATTAAGTAGATATACCCATATCTGCTTAAGTCATCTATGAAGGTAAGAAAATAACGATATCCGTGACGAGCCTCAATATTCATCGGACCACATACATCTGTATGTATAATTTCCAACAAATCTGTTGCTCTCTCCATAGTACTGGAGAACGGCGTTTTAGTCATCTTGCCCATAAGGCACGGTTCGCAAGTACCAAGTGATTCATAATCAAGTGGTTCCAAAAGTCCATCAGTATGGAGTTTCTTCATGCGCTTTACACCGATATGACCTAAACGGCAGTGCCACAAATAAGTTGCACTATCATTATCAACTCTGCATCTTTTGGCTTCAACATTATGAATATGTGTGTCACTACTATCGAGATTCAATAAGAATAGACCATTCTTCAAGGGTGCATGACCATAAAAGATATTACTCATATAAATAGAACAACCATTATTCTCTGATTTAAATGAATAACCGTCTCGCATCAAACAAGATCGAGATATAATGTTCATGCTTAACGCTGGCACCAAATAACAATTATTTAGGTCTAATATTAATCCCGAAGGTAGATGTAGAGGTAGCGTGCCGACCGCGATCACATTGAGTTTGGAACCATTTCCCACGCGCATCGTCACCTCGTCCTTAGGCAATCTTCACTTAATCTGTAGTCCCTGTTTCGAGTTGCAAATATTAGCAACAGAACCAGTATCAAATACCAAGGTGCTACTGCGAGCATTAGTAAGGTACACATCAATAACATGTATATCACATATACCTTTGTTCACCTTGCCATCCTTCTTATCTGCCAAATACTTGGGGCAGTTCCGCTTCCAGTGACCAGTCTGCTTGCAGTAGAAGCACTCAGTTTCAGGCTTAGGTCCAGACTTGGGTTTCTTCTCTTGAGCAGCAACTTGCTTGCTGTTCTTCTTGAAGTTCCCCTTCTTCTTCCCTTTGCCCTTTTTCTTGAAACTAGTGGTCTTGTTGACCATCAACACTTGATGCTCCTTCTTGATTTCTACCTCCGCAGCTTTCAGCATCGCGAAGAGCTCGGGAATCGTCTTATTCATCCCTTGCATATTATAGTTCATCACGAAGCTCTTGTAGCTTGGTGGAAGTGATTGGAGAACTCTATCAATGACGCTATCATCCGAAAGATTAACTCCTAGTTGAATCAAGTGATTACAATACCCAGACATCTTGAGTATATGCTCACTGACAGAACTATTCTCCTCCATCTTGCAGCTATAGAACTTATTGGAGACTTCATATCTCTCAATCCGGGCATTTGCTTGAAATATTAACTTCAACTCCCGGAACATCTCATATGCCCCATGACGTTCAAAACGTCGTTGAAGTCCCGGTTCTAAGCCGTAAAGCATGGCACATTGAACTATCGAGTAGTCATCAGCTTTGCTCTGCCAGACGTTCATAACATCTGGTGTTGCTCCAGCAGCAGGCCTGGCACCCAGCGGTGCTTCTAGGACGTAATTCTTCTGTGCAGCAATGAGGATAATCCTCAAGTTACGGACCCAGTCCGTGTAATTGCTACCATCATCTTTCAACTTTGCTTTCTCAAGGAACGCATTAAAATTCAACGGAACAACAGCACGGGCCATCTATCTACAATCAAACATACATAAGCAAGATACTTATCAGGTACTAAGTTCATGATAAATTTAGGTTCAATTAATCATATTACTTAAGAACTCCCACTTAGATAGATATCCCTCTAATCCTCTAAGTGATTACGTGATCCAAATTAACTAAACCATGTCCGATCATCACGTGAGATGGAGTAGTTTCATTGGTGAACATCACTATGTTGATCATATCTACTATATGATTCACGCTCGACCTTTCGGTCTCCGTGTTCCGAGGCCATATCTGTATATGCTTGGCTCGTCAAGTATAACCTGAGTATTCCGCGTGTGCAACTGTTTTGCACCCGCTGTATTTGAACATAGAGCCTGTCACACCCGATCATCACGTGGTGTATCAGCACGAAGAACTTTTGCAACGGTGCATACTCAGGGAGAACACTTCTTGATAATTTAGTGAGAGATCATCTTATAATGCTACCGTCAATCAAAGCAAGATAAGATGCATACAAGATAAACATCACATGCAATCAATATAAGTGATATGATATGGCCATCATCATCTTGTGCTTGTGATGTCCATCTCCGAAGCACCGTCGTGATCGCCATCGTCACCGGCGCGACACCTTGATCTCCATCGTAGTATCGTTGTCGTCTCGCCAATCTTATGCTTCCACGACTATCGCTACCGCTTAGTGATAAAGTAAAGCATTACAGCGCGATTGCATTGCATACAATAAAGCGACAACCATATGGCTCCTGCCAGTTGCCGATAACTTGGTTACAAAACATGATCATCTCATACAATAAAATTTAGCATCATGTCTTGACCATATCACATCACAACATGCCCTGCAAAAACAAGTTAGACGTCCTCTACTTTGTTGTTGCAAGTTTTAACGTGGCTGCTACGGGCTTAAGCAAGAATCAATCTTACCTACGCATCAAAACCACAACGATAGTTTGTCAAGTTGGTGCTGTTTTAACCTTCGCAAGGACCGGGCGTAGCCACACTCAGTTCAACTAAAGTTGGAGAAACTGTCACCCGCAAGCCACCTATGTGCAAAGCACGTCGGGAGAACCGGTCTCGCGTAAGCGTACGCGTAATGTCGGTCCGGGCCGCTTCGTCCAACAATACCGCCGAACCAAAGTATGACATGCTGGTAAGCAGTATGACTTATATCGCCAACAACTCACTTGTGTTCTACTCGTGCATATAACATCAACACATAAAACCTAGGCTCGGATGCCACTGATGGGGAACGTAGTAATTTCAAAAAAAAATTCCTACGCACACGCAAGATCATGGTGATGCATAGCAACGAGAGGGGAGAGTGTTGTCTACGTACCCTCGTAGACCGATAGCGGAAGCGTTATGACAACGCGGTTGATGTAGTCATACGTCTTCACGGCCCGACCGGTCAAGCACCGAAACTACGACACCTCTGAGTTCTAGCACACGTTCAGCTCGATGACGATCCCCGGACTCCGATCCAGCAAAGTGTCGGGGAAGAGTTCCGTCAGCACGATGGCATGGTGACGATCTTGATGTACTAATGTCGCAGGGCTTCGCCTAAGCACTGCTACAATATTATCGAGGACTATTGTGGAAGGGGGCACCGCACACGGCTAAGAATATGATCACGTGGATCAACTTGTGTCTCTAGGGGGTGCCCCTGCCTCCGTATATAAAGGCTCAAAGGGGGGGGGGGGGCCGCGGCCAAGAGGAGGCGCGCCAGGAGGAGTCCTACTCCCTTCGGGAGTAGGACTCCCCCCCCTTCCTAGTTGGAATAGGATTCGTGGAGGGGCGAAAGAGGAGAGAGAGGAGGAAGGGGGGTCGGCCCCCTCTCATTGTCCTATTCGGACCAAGGGGGGGAGAGGCACGCGGCCCATCTCTGGCCACCTCTCCTCTCTTCCACTAAGGCCCACTACGGCCCATATACCTCCCGGGGGGTTCCGGTAACCTCCCGGTACTCCGATAAAATCCCGATTTCACCCGGAACACTTCCGATATCCAAACATAGGCTTCCAATATATCAATCTTTATGTCTCGACCATTTCGAGACTCCTCATCATGTCCGTGATCACATCCGGGGCTCCGAACTCCTTCGGTACATCAAAACTCATAAACTCATAATATAACTGTCATCGAAACCTTAAGCGTGTGGACCCTAAGGGTTCGAGAACAATGTAGACATGACCGAGACTCGTCTCCGGTCAATAACCAATAGACGAACCTGGATGCTCATGTTGGCTCCTACATATTCTACGAAGATCTTTATCGGTCAGACCGCATAACAACATACGTTGTTCCCTTTGTCATCGGTATGTTACTTGCCCGAGATTCGATCGTCGGTATCCAATACCTAGTTCAATCTCGTTACCGGCAAGTCTCTTTACTCGTTCCGTAATACATCATCCCGCAACTAACTCATTAGTTGCAATGCTTGCAAGGCTTAAGTGATGTGCATTACCGAGAGGGCCCAGAGATACCTCTCCGATGATCCGAGTGACAAATCCTAATCTCAAAATACGCCAACCCAACATGTACCTTTGGAGACAGCTGTAGAGCACCTTTATAATCACCCAGTTACGTTGTGACGTTTGGTAGCACACAAAGTGTTCCTCCGGCACACGGGAGTTGCATAATCTCATAGTCATAGGAACATGTATAAGTCATGAAGAAAGCAATAGCAACATACTAAACGATCGGGTGCTAAGCTAATGAAATGGGTCATGTCAATCAGATCATTCAACTAATGATGTGACCCTGTTAATCAAATGACAACTCTTTGTCCATGGTTAGGAAACATAACCATCTTTGATTAACGAGCTAGTCAAGTAGAGGCATACTAGCGACACTCTGTTTGTCTATGTATTCACACATGTATTATGTTTCCGGTTAATACAATTCTAGCATGAATAATAAACTTTTATCATGATATAAGGAAATAAATAATAACTTTCTTATTGCCTCTAGGGCATATTTCCTTCAAGGTCAAGTCCTTTCTATCTCACAACTTTGAGATGAAGGACCTGGGTGTGGCTGATGTTATCCTGAACATCAAGCTACTGAGAAATTCTGAGGGTGGAATTACACTTTTGCAATCCCACTATGTTGAGAAGATTTTGAGCCGTTTTGGATATTCGGACTGCAAACCTTCTGCAACACCATATGATCCTAGCGTGCGGATTCGAAAGTTCGAAGGCATGGCTGTAGATCAATTGAGATATTCTCAAGTGGTTGGTTCACTGATGTACCTAGCATGTGCTACTCATCCTGACATCTCATTTTCCGTGTGCAAACTGAGCCGGTTTGTTTCCAATCCGGGAGATGTGCATTGGCATGCTGTTGAGCGAGTGATGCGTTATTTGCAAGGTACTGCGAACTATGGAATTCACTATTCTAGGTACCCGACGGTACTTAAGGGGTATAGTGATTCGAATTGGATATTTGATGCTGATGAGATGAAAGCCACAAGTGGACATGTCTTCACACTTGGTGGTGGTGCTATTTCCTAGAAGTCTTGCAAGCAGACGATCTTAACCAGATCGACTATGGAAGCAGAAATCGCAGCATTAGACACATCATGCGTCGAAGCAGAATGGCTTCGAGAGCTTTTGATGGATTTGTCGGTGGTTGATAAACCAGTGTCGGCTGTCCTTATGAACTGTGACAATCAAACAGTGATTGCCAAGGCTAAGAGTTCAAAGGACAACATGAAATCCACAAAGCACATAAGAAGAAGATTGAAATCTGTCATAAAATCAAGAAACTCTGGAGTAATAGCGTTGGATTACATCCAGACGGCTAAGAATCTGGCTGACCCTTTTACGAAAGGGCTATCACGGATTGTGATAGAAAATGCATCGAGGGAGATGGGTATGAGACCCACGTAAGTTGCCATGGGGGTAACCCAACCTATGTGATCGGAGATCCCGTGAATTAGGACCTGGGAAAACAATCCAGCGGTCAACTGAGGAGAGTATCCTTAATTAACCCACTCTATTGGGGATGCACAATACTCTCAATTCTGTAAGTGAAAGGGCATGTAGCCCCTAAGTGTGGTTTTGGTAATTAAATGACAATCTCTATGGACTAATGTTTCTCAATGAGATATATTTGAAGGTTTTGTCCATAGATGGTGCCTCAAGGATATTGGATGGAATCAAGGATGAAGTCCATATATATGAAGATATATTTGTTGTATGCTTTGGAGTTAAATGACAATTCCTATGGAGCATCAAGTGCATTGAATCTTATATGAAGATATGTTCCATAGTGATGCTTGAAGTGCATTGGGTTGTTTTGTGAAGTCTGTCATCAAAGCATCAGAAGAAGTCCTCATGGTATCCTTCTCTGGATACCCCTTGCACACGGGCTTGTACCATGCGCATGGGGTCGAGTGTCAACTCTCTGGATACCCCCGTGATCACGAGGCCTAGGTGTTGGCTCTCGAGATCCCATATTCAGTGAGGTTTCAAGTTGGTCTTCGAGTACTTATATTGAATCCATCAAGATTGATTTGTATGCCTAATCTAATTATGTTCATGGTGGAGTTCATTGGAGGATCTCTAAGACTGACATATTTGAGCTTTTAAGGATCAAGGGCTTGAGAGAATAATCAAAGAGAAGAAGTCAAGTTATGGTTTCAAGATAAGATCATGGTGAGCTCATGTGTTGGGTTTAGGTTGATCAAGTCTTGAAGCAAGCAACTAGAGTGAAGAATTCATTGTGCCTCTCAAGATATTATGATGGAGGACTTTAAAGGATCAAGGGTTTGAGAGAATAATCAAAGAGAAGAATTCAAGTTATGATTCAAGACAAGATCATGGTGAGCTCACATGTTGGGTTTCAGTTGATCAAGTCTTAAAGCAAGCAACTAGAGTGAATAATTCATTATGCCTCTCAAGAGATTGTGATGGAGTTTTTTAGAAAGGAAAGTGGTGATCAAGATGATATTCATAGTGGAACTTGATATGGTCATGAAAGAGTCTTTGGTGATATTGTCTTGAAGCAATGAAGGGAAATGAAGAGTTCATTGTGGTTTTCAAGAAACCAAGATGGAGCTTGGAGTAAAGATGTTGGTTGACCAAGATGAAGCTCGAATATTATATCTAGATGGTCAACTCTCAAAGCACAAACATTGTACCACGTGGGATCAAGTGATCTAGTGGTATGGTAAGTAATTGTGAATTGGGATCAAGTGATCTAGTGGTATGGTAAGTAATTGTGAATTGTGCTTTGTTACCTAACCCATGCTATGTGTTTGTTATGTCTATGTGGGTTAGGTGTTTATCATGGGCTTGCATCAAAAGGAAAGATCTCAAGTAACCTATGTGTGGATGACATCAAGTAGTGATGGTCATCGAGTTCGAGGAGTCCAAGTGCAAGACGAGAAGCCGGAGGTTTGTAACATCCCAAATTTCCAATTTGGAATGTTATACATTAGATCATCAATGCATATCATATTTTATTTTGCATTTTGGTTGATCCTAGAAATTCTACGCAACTCAATGACCCACGGAGAGAGTTGGGGATTTCGTTATTTTCATATTTGAGTTCTCTCAAATTTTGAGAATAGGATCATTTGATTTTATTTATTTTATCATCAATTATTTCTACTACAAAAATATGAGAGAGGGAATAAAATGACTTTCCCAAAATAAAGAAAGATTGAGGATTTAATAATAAAATCAAATAAGATTTTTATTTCGGAGTTTTTCGATGTTTTATTTGAATTTAGGAAAAATGTGCGTTTTCAAAATTACATTTAGGGCCCAAATAAATGTTCACCTTGTGCGGCTTGATTTTAGAAGCCCGTGAAAATTTATTTCGGAATTTTTGGAGTCCGTTTAGTATTTCTTTTTATTTTTCTTCCGAGCGGAATAATTAAAAAAAATGAACCGACTTCGGGCTGTACCCGAGCGGGACATCGCCCGGGGGCAGCCTTTAAATAGCGCCGCCGCGAGCCGCCCCAGCCCATCAGCCCCGCCTCGATCCGCGCGCGCCGCCGGAGCCGCCACTGTCGATGATCCCGCCGCCCGAGGTTCATCGCGCCTCGTTTTCCGTGCCGAAAAAAAGAGAAAAAAATTCGGCGTTCGTCGTTTTTCTTTTTCTTGGATTAAATCCACGATTTTTTTGATCGCGATTCCTGATCCGATTTTCGTTTTAGTTTAACTTTTCGCTCGTTTATCGGAATCAGGCGATTCAAACGCCTAGGGATTCGTATCGAAACCCTCTATCCGTTTAACCAACTTAAACAAGATTTTGCTACTGTAAAATTTGCCCTAGATCCAGATTACTAGAACGAAGTTGTTTTCTTTCGCCGTTTGTCTTTCGTTGCTTCGTTCGATTTGATTCTTTTTGCCAACCGGAGTTCTTAAGTTGAACTTTCTGGTTAGATCTCTTATTTGAGTTTTACCTGTGCATTACATGAGTACTTATTGTATGCTTGTTTGTTTGTCTGTGATAGAATACCCGGAGTGCGCCGCCTGTTACTTCGAATCGTTAGGTTTCGCAGATCATCAGCAAGGCAAGTAACACTTTGATCATACCTTTTCTACTACCCAGTTTTATTGCATTAGATCAATCCTCACACATTGCATGATTAGGATCTAATTAAATTGTGGGATGGGAAGTAGATGAGGTAGTACCTATTACCTGTTTATTATCAAACCTTTGGGAGTTACTTCTACGTTTGCTTACTATGCCATGCTATGCTAGTAGACGTGGATTGGGTGAGTGATATCCATGACAGATGTGAGATTGTTAATTAATGGTTTATCTAAGGTGGCAACTTAAACACACATCTGGGTGGATTGAGGCACCTGGGTATTCCAGGACTTGCCTGTTTTCTTTTGGACCGCCACCCAGGCTCAAAGGGATCATGAGACTATTCATACTAGAAACTTCCGTGTGCAGCCACAAGCTATTATGGGCTCTAGCATAGTTAAGTAAGACGTGCGAACTCTTACAGTGGTAGACTAGCAGATGTAGGGGGATGTAGGTGGTACGGTCTACCCGATCGTAAGGTGCTAGCGCTTCTGAAAGACTATGTCTCGGTCATCCGTCTTCTCAAACACCATGTAGTGCGAGAAACCAAACGGAGGCGATTTAGTCTTGTGGGGAAAAGTGTGCAAACCTCTGCAGAGTGAAATAAACTAATCATGGTTAGCCGTGTCCCCAGTTATGGACATCTTGAGTATCTAGTACTTGGATTTTCATGTGAGTCTCAACATGTTACTCTAAATTAATTTTATTGGGTTATGTTTAATGATGATATTTAATTGGGATTGAGAATGCTGTCAACCATTCTCAATGTTTAACAACCACCATGATAGTAATTAAATTTTATTCCTTTGAGGTAGGGAAAAATTGGCTTTATGCAAAACTGTAACCATAGAGCTTTCCACCAGCCAAATATGCATATAGTATAGCTATTTCATTCCATGACTCTCTATGTGTTACCTTGCCAGCATCTTCCATGTGCTGACCCGTTTTCGGGCTGCAACGTTAATGTTGCAGACTTTTCAGACGACGATTAAGGAGTTTTTAGGTCGTGGTTCTATACTCAGTGATGCCGTTGGAGTTGATGGACTCACTTATCTTCCAAGCCTTCCGCTGTTATCGTTATTAGATGGCCTTAAGCCATACTTATTATAATAAGTTCTCTTTTGAGACACTCGATGTAATAAGTGTGTGATTGCTACTCTGCTATAAATCCTCTGAGTACTGTGTGGTGTCAGCATTACTGATCCAAGGATGACACCGGAGCACAGAGATCAGACTGTTTGAGGTCTGGTCGCTACAAGAGATGGTATCAGAGCACACGCTGACTTTAGGACACGACCACTAAGCACAAGACCTAGATCACTATTCACTCTCTGCTCTTCTGACCTCTCATCTTTTCTACTCTTTAGGATGGCGGATGCAAGGAATAAGTTCACACAACCGGATGAAGATACACCCTTTGGACGCCACTTGAAGGAAGTCACTAGATACCTGAACATAGGAGTACCAAGCTTCACGGGAACCTACAACGCCACTTTACCTGAAGAAGAGCGCTGGATGATTCAATTTCAAGTTCCAGGAAGGACGTTCATGCCAGTCACTGAGCCCATAGAATTTTCTTTTGATGCACCAACTTGGAGTCTAGGAAAGAGCATGGCAGCTCACATCGCCATGGGACGCATTGGAGAAGTCTACCGCAAGGATCTCAAGGATACTATCTACCAGATTTGTGGGCACCGAGATGAACACTGGGAGATGATTAGCACCAGGAAGGATAGATCAATCGCAGCTTTTATCCAGGAGTTAAACCAGCACATTCGACGACAGGAGAACCAGATGTGCGCCGACATGATAGACCTGAAGAAGGCTAAAACTAGAATCAAGGAACTAGAGGAAGAACTCAAGGCTACACGTGAAGATTATGAAGAAGAAATTGAAGTATTGGTGGATAAGAATGATGACCTGATCAAGAAGATTGGAATATTTATGGGAGGCCCTACGCCCATAGATGAAGACGAAGAACCCAAGGAGATTAGCCCGGAAGACTACATCATCATCGACGGCACCGACTCGGAAGCAGATAGTAGCGATGATGACTATGTTGATGAAGCTGGAGCAGATATTATGGAGTCAACAACCGTAGAATATTTTTAGTAGACCACCTCATCAGTAGTAGTAGTCCACCCTGTAAATATAGTAGTCCGAGCACTTTTGCGATAGTTAGATCGATTGTATGCCTTTGTTTGATTGATTGAAGTGAATTGTTTTTTTGCCTCATGTGCATATGGGTAGTGTTTTCTCTTAGACCCCCCTCTATTCTTACATCTCATCTTTTCTAAACCCTCAGATGCCTCCGAGACGTGACCCCGGATTTACATTTCCACCGGAGCTCACCCAGTTGATCCAGCAGCAAAACACATTGATGCAGTTGCTAGTCCAGAATCAGAATTAGGGGAACAACAACCCACCACCACCACCACCTGTTGACCACTTAGCCAGTTTTCTTAGGCTGAATCCGCCGGTGTTTTCCAGTAGCACCGAGCCGATAGTAGTAGATGATTGGCTCCGAAAGACAGCTAGGGAGTTGACCACAGCAGGATGCACAGATGCGGAGAAGGTGAAGTTTGCCGCACATCAGCTAGAAGGACCCGCAGCATCATGGTGGGAGAATTTCACAGCCACTTTCCCTGTAGACACTGTCACATGGGACCAGTTTCAGCAGGCTTTCCGTACTGCCCATGTTTCAGCAGGAGCTATGGCCATGAAGAAGCGTGAGTTTCGCAACTTGCGCCAAGGAGGACGGACAGTTGGCCAGTATGTGGAGGAATTTAGTAAGTTAGCACGTTATGCCCCAGATGATGTTGCTATGGATGCAGCTAAGCAGGAGAAGTTTCTAGAAGGACTGAATGATGAGTTGATCATGCAGTTGATGGTCGCAACCTTCAACAACTATCAGGAGTTGGTAGATCGTGCTCTTATGATTGACGGGAAGCAGCAGCAGATTGAGAACCGCAAGAGGAAGTATGGACAAGGAAAGTACACTTCAGGAGCTCAGCAGAAGCCACGTTTTACCCCTAGACCGGGAGGACATTTTCAGCATGCCCATGGAGGAGGTAGCTCGCACAATCACAATGGCACCAAGAATGGTAATGGCAATGGAGGAAGCAACGGCCAGAACCGCACCAACCCCTCGACCCCAGCCAAGAAGGACCTAAGCCAAGTCACTTGCTTTAAGTGTTCGAAGACCGGACATTATGCCAATGAATGTCCTGAAGGCCAAAATGGCAATGGAAGTTCTGGGAAGAAGCCGAACCCTTTCAATAGGGGACAGGTGAACCATGTTAGCATGGAGGAGGTTGAAGCTCAGCCCGATGCAGTAATAGGTAAGTTTTTGGTTAAGTCATTTACTGCACTCGTTCTTTTTGATACTGGCGCATCGCATTCATACATATCAAGGGGATTTGTGGATAAGTATAACCTATCAACCCAAGCCCTTAGGTCACCCATGTTAGTAACCTCGCCCGGAGCAGAGTATGTGGCTAGTCTATGGTGTGATCGGTTACCATTAAGGATTGGTAACTATGTTTTTCCCTCAGACCTAATAGTATTGGAATCTCAAGGATTGGATGTGATATTAGGCATGGATTGGTTATCAAAGTATGAAGGGAATATGGAATGTGCTAGTAAGTCAATTTTTCTTACCACCCCAGAAGGGAGAAGGATCAAGTATGTATCCCGACATGTGCCAAAGAGGAACCAAGCAAATTGCTTAACAGGAGTTGTGCAGGAGGAAGTACCAGTGGTAAGGGATTTTCCTGAAGTATTTCCAGAAGAGTTGCCCGGCATGCCACCGGATAGAGATATTGAGTTCTTGATTGAGCTATTGCCAGGCACAGGGCCAATATCAAAGAGACCATATAGGATGCCAGCAAAGGATTTGGTGGAAATTAAGAAGCAGATTAAGGAGTTACTGGATAAAGGATATATTCGCCCAAGTTCTTCACCTTGGGGATCGCCAGTACTACTAGTGGAGAAGAAGGAAGGATCGTTAAGGATGGTTGTTGATTATCGAGGATTGAATGAAGTAACGATCAAGAACAAGTACCCATTACCGATGATCAATGATATGTTTGATTGATTGCAAGGAGCTAAGGTATTTTCCAAGATCGATCTGCGATCAGGATACCACCAGTTGAAGATTCGAGAACAGGATATTCCAAAGACAGCTTTTACCACCAGGTATGGGCTGTACGAGTATACCGTTATGTCATTTGGTCTGACTAACGCACCTGCCTATTTTATGAACATGATGAACAAAGTGTTTATGGAGTTTTTGGATAAGTTCGTCGTAGTGTTCATTGATGCTATCCTGGTTTATTCGAAGAATGAAGAGGAACATAAGGAGCATTTGCGTTTGGTACTTGGAAAGCTCAGAGAACATCAATTATATGCCAAGTTCAGCAAATGTGAGTTTTTGTTGAAGGAAGTAGGATTCCTCGGACATGTTATATCTGGAGAAGGTATAGCAGTAGATCCCACTAAAGTTGAAACCGTGACCAAGTGGGAAGCCCCAACAACAGTTGGAGAGATCCGGAGTTTTCTTGGACTCGCAGGATACTACTGGAGATTTATTAAGAATTTCTCAAAGATTGCGAAGCCTATGTCTGAGTTGTTGAAGAAAGATACCAAGTTCATATGGACAGAGGAATGTGAGGCTAGTTTCCAGGAGTTGAAGAAACGTTTGGTTACCTCACCAGTGTTGATTTTGCCAGACCAGTCCAAAGATTATGAGGTGTATTGTGACGCTTCACGTCGCGGACTTGCAGCAGTGCTTATGTAGGAAGGGAGAGTTGTTTCATATGCCTCAAGACAACTGAAGCCTCATGAGTTGAATTATGCCACGCATGATTTGGAGTTAGCAGCCGTAGTGCATGCATTGAAGACATGGAGACATTTCCTCATTGGAAATCATTGTGAGGTGTACACGGATCATAAGAGTTTGAAGTACATTTTCACCCAGAAGGAGTTGAATCTCAGACAAAGGAGATGGTTGGAGCTTATCAAGGATTATGATATGAAATTGCATTATCACCCCGGAAAGGCTAATGTAGTAGCTGACGCATTAAGCCGTAAGAGCCATGTCAATACATTAATGACGGGAGAAATACCCAAGGAGTTAGCAGAAAATCTTCATGAACTATGTTTGGAAATAGTTCCGAGAGGCTATGTAGCAGCATTGGAGATTCAGTCAACCTTGATGGATAAAATCAGGGAAGCTCAGAAAGCTGACAAAGAGATTGCTGCTATAAAGGAGAAACTGAGCAAAGGAAAAGCTAAAGGATTTCGTGAGGATGAACACGACACCCTATGGTTTGAAGACCGCGTTTATGTGCCCAATGACCCGGAGATCAGGAAGTTGATTTTGCAAGAGGCACACGACTCACCGTATTCAATTCACCCAGGAAATACCAAGATGTATCTAGATTTGAAGGATATTTTCTGGTGGACCGGAATGAAGAAGGATATAGCGGAGTATGTAGCAGTTTGTGATGTATGTCGGAGAGTAAAGGCAGAGCATCAGAAGCCAGTAGGATTGTTACAACCATTGCCGATACCCGAATGGAAGTGGGATAAGCTAGGCATGGATTTTATCACGAGATTACCAAGGACTCGTTCAGGCTATGACTCGATTTGGGTTGTAAGTTGATCGATTGACGAAAGTAGCTCATTTCATCCCAGTAAAGACCACTTACACCAGTGCTAAGTTGGCAAAGATATACATGACCAGGATCGTATGTCTGCATGGAGTTCCAAGGAGTATCGTATCAGATAGAGGAACCCAGTTTACCTCAAAGTTCTGGAAGCAGTTGCACGAAACTTTGGGTACCAGGCTAGAATTCAGTACTGCTTTTCATCCACAGACAGATGGACAGACCGAGAGAGTCAATCAGATTTTGGAGGATATGCTGAGAGCTTGTGCGCTAGATTATGGATCTAGTTGGGACGATAATTTGTCATATGCAGAGTTTTCTTACAACAACAGTTACCAAACCAGTTTAAAGATGGCCCCTTTCGAAGCCTTGTACGGAAGGAGGTGCAGGACACCGTTGTCATGGGACGAAGTTGGAGACCGCCAGTTGTTTGGTCCTGACTTGATTAAAGAGTCTGAACAGAAGGTGAAGTTGATTCGCGATAGGCTCAAGGTAGCCCAGTCCAGACAGAAGAGTTATGCGGATTCTAAACGCAAGGAGACAGTTTACGAAGTCGGAGATAGAGCTTATCTTCGAGTATCTCCACTTCGGGGAACAAAGCGTTTTGGAGTTAAAGGGAAGTTAGCACCACGATTTGTAGGACCATATCGAGTTTTGGAGCGTATGGGAGAAGTGGCCTACAAGTTGGAATTGCCTGAAGGATTGTCAGGAGTTCATGATGTGTTCCACGTTTCTCAGCTAAAGAAATGTCACGCGGAGATGGTTGACATACCGTTGAGAGACACAGTGCCATTGGAAACTATTCAGTTGGATAACGATTTGACCTACGAGGAGAAACCAGTTAAGATTCTCGAGTTTGCCAGCCGAGTTACTCGCAGCAAAGTTATTAAGTTTTGCAAACTTCAGTGGAGCCACCACACGGAGGATGAAGCCACCTGGGAGTGAGAGGAAGATTTGCTCAAAGACCACCCTCACCTCTTTTCTAGCCAACCCGAATCTCGAGGGCGAGATTCATCTTAAGGGGGTAGGTTTGTAACATCCCAAATTTCCAATTTGGAATGTTATACATTAGATCATCAATGCATATCATATTTTATTTTGCATTTTGGTTGATCCTAGAAATTCTACGCAACTCAATGACCCACGGAGAGAGTTGGGGATTTCGTTATTTTCATATTTGAGTTCTCTCAAATTTTGAGAATAGGATCATTTGATTTTATTTATTTTATCATCAATTATTTCTACTACAAAAATATGAGAGAGGGAATAAAATGACTTTCCCAAAATAAAGAAAGATTGAGGATTTAATAATAAAATCAAATAAGATTTTTATTTCGGAGTTTTTCGGTGTTTTATTTGAATTTAGGAAAAATGTGCGTTTTTCAAAATTGCATTTAGGGCCCAAATAAATGTTCACCTTGTGCGGCTTGATTTTAGAAGCCCGTGAAAATTTATTTCGGAATTTTTGGAGTCCGTTTAGTATTTCTTTTTATTTTTCTTCCGAGCAGAATAATTAAAAAAAACAAACCGACTTCGGTCCGTACCCGAGCGGGACACCGCCCGGGGGCAGCCTTTAAATAGCGCCGCCGCGAGCCGCCCCAGCCCATCAGCCCCGCCTCGATCCGCGCGCGCCGCCTGAGCCGCCGACGATCCCGCCTCCCGAGGTTCGGTGCGCCTCGTTTTCCATGCCGAAAAAAAAGAGAAAAAAATATGGCGTTCGTCGTTTTTCTTTTTCTCAGATTAAATCCGCGATTTTTCTGATCGCGATTCCTGATCCGATTTTAGTTTTAGTTTAAGTTTTCGCTCGTTTATCGGAATCAGGCGATTCAAGCGCCTAGGGATTCGTCTCGAAACCCTCTATCCGTTTAACCAACTTAAACAAGATTTTGCTACTGTAAAATTTGCCCTAGATCCAGATTACTAGAACGAAGTTGTTTTCTTTCGTCGTTTGTCTTTCGTTGGTTCGTTCGATTTGATTCTTTTTGCCAACCGGAGTTCTTAAGTTGAACTTTCTGGTTAGATCTCTTATTTGAGTTTTAACTATGTATTAGATGAGTACTTATTGTATGCTTGTTTGTTTGTCTGCGATAGAATACCCGGAGTGCGCCGCCTGTTACTTCGAATCGTTAGGTTTCGCGGATCATCAGCAAGGCAAGTAACACTTTGATCATACCTTTTCTACTACCCAGTTTTATTGCATTAGATCAATCCTCATACATTGCATGATTAGGATCTAATTAAATTGTGGGATGGGAAGTAGATGAGGTAGTACCTATTACCTGTTTATTATCAAACCTTTGGGAGTTACTTCTACGTTTGCTTACTATGCCATGCTATGCTAGTAGACGTGGATTGAGTGAGTGATATCCATGACAGATGTGAGATTGTTAATTAATGGTTTATCTAAGGTGGAAACTTACACACACATCTGGGTGGATTGAGGCACCTGGGTATTCCAGGACTTGCCTGTTTTCTTTTGGCCGCCACCCAGGCTCAAAGGGATCATGAGACTATTCATACTAGAAACTTCCGTGTGCAGCCACAAGCTATTATGGGCTCTAGCATAGTTGAGTAAGACGTGCGAACTCTTACAGTGGTAGACTAGCAGATGTAGGAGATGTAGGTGGTACGGTCTACCCGATCGTAAGGTGCTAGCGCTTCTGAAAGACTATGTCTCGGTCATCCGTCTTCTCAAACACCATGTAGTGCGAGAAACCAAACGGAGGCGATCGAGTCTTGTGGGGAAAAGTGCGCAAACCTCTGCAGAGTGAAATAAACTAATCATGGTTAGCCGTGTCCCCAGTTATGGACATCTTCAGTATCTAGTACTTGGATTTTCATGTGAGTCTCAACATGTTACTCTAAATTAATTTTATTGGGTTATGTTTAATGATGATATTTAATTGGGATTGAGAATGTTGTCAACCATTCTCAATGTTTAACAACCACCATGATAGTAATTAAATTTTATTCCTTTGAGGTAGGGAAAAATTGGCTTTATGCAAAACTGTAACCATAGAGCTTTCCACCAGCCAAATATGCATATAGTATAGCTATTTCATTCCATGACTCTCTATGTGTTACCTTGCCAGCATCTTCCATGTGCTGACCCGTTTTCGGGCTGCAACGTTAATGTTGCAGACTTTTCAGACGACGATTAAGGAGTTTTTAGGTCGTGGTTCTATACTCAGTGATGCCGTTGGAGTTGATGGACTCACTTATCTTCCAAGCCTTCCGCTGTTATCGTTATTAGATGGCCTTAAGCCATACTTATTGTAATAAGTTCTCTTTTGAGACACTCGATGTAATAAGTGTGTGATTTCTACTCTGCTATAAATCCTCCGAGTACTGTGTGGTGTCAGCATTACTGATCCAGGGATGACACCGGAGCACAGAGATCAGACTGTTTGAGGTTTGGTCGCTACAAGGTTATATGCTTTGAAGCTTGCGGTCCACATCATGATAATGCACATGTGAAGATGGGCTTAAGTTAAGGCTTCCCTCATTGCAATATGAGGAAGCAATTCGAGTATCTTCACCAAGTGGTTGTGGACAAGGAAGGGATTCCAACTTGAGGCAAGCATTAAAGTCATCATCAAGCTCAAGTTGAATATGCAAGGCAAAGGTATAACTTAGCTAGGTTTTTCTAGTTTTGTCGATCTCATAGTGCTTGGTGGGTGACCGGATTATAGGTTTGATAGCCGTACTATCAAGAGGGACTCTCGGGCGAGTAGCTTGATCACGTCACATGTAGAGAGATCAAACCTTTGCATTACTTGCATCATACTTTCTTGTTGATCTTGGGTGCTTCTCTATGTGAGGACCTTGGGCTTTTCCCTAGCTTCAAAACGAGCCCAAGATCATCAAATTCGGAGTTCGTATGCCAAAGTTATGCATGTTTTAGTGGGCTGCTGCAGGCTGTCCTGGGTACCCCGTGGGCACGGGGTTTTTGACCCTCGTGGGCATGGGGCCCCGTGTGAACGGGCTCGTACCGTGTGCACGGGACCCCGTGGGCACGGGGTGTCCAGGAACTCCCCGTTGAGCCCCAACGGCTAGTTTTGGGTTTTGGCTATTTAAGGGCTCCTTCCTCCCACCGGTTGGGGGGTGTTGATTCACATTCAAAACATCATTTTGGGCCTCTTACCACCTCTCCCAAACCCCTATCTCCCCTCTAAGTGAAGGGGAATTTTTGGATGGATCTTGGAGTCATTTGTTGATTTCCTCCATTGCATCCCCTCTCTTTAATTCCCTACTTTCTTGAGTTGCATCTTGCGAGATTGAGAGAGTGAGTTGAGCATTTGTTGCTTGACCTTGCATTGCATTTGTTGCATTGGTTTGAGCTCCCAGCATCGATTTGTTCGAGTGAGAGCCCGTGAGTTTATTACTCTTGGAGGCTTCGCCTCCTAGACGGTTTGGTGATATCATTGAGAAGATTGTGAAGAGGCCTATGTGGCCAAGGTTCCCCCGAAAGCTTCCTTTTGTGGTGTGCTCCGGGGAAGGGTGTTCAAGTGGACTAGGTGGTCAAGTTCCTCCGGAAGCTTCCGTGGTTGTGGTGTGCTCCGGAGAAGTTTGTAAATGTGTGGTGGTCGCCTTCAAGACCAACCCCGAGTGAACCGACGCTCATCCGTTGGGGGTGACTCGAAAGGGAGAATACGGTGAGTCACTTGGTGACGCCCCGGAGCTTCGGCTTCGGCACCGCTCTAGCAAAGATTAGCACTCTCACGAGTGTGATCTTCGGGATAAATCCGCGTCCCTGACTCACTTGTGGTTATCTCATACCCACACCCTTTACTTTCCGCAATTCATACTTGCTCATATTGAGATATCTTGTAATAGTTGAATTGCTTAGTTGTTCCTTCATTTCCATATCTTGTGATATAGTTTGTGCTTGCTAGTTTTCTTAAGTGCCTATCTTGTTTAGCATAGGTTGTTGGTGCACTTAGTTGAGCCTAGCATATTTAGGATTTGTGCTTGAAAAGTATCAGTTAGTTTAATTCCTCATTAGGATAAAGCCAAATCCGTAAAAGTTTTAAAACTCCTATTCACCCCCCTCTAGTCGTCATCTAGATCATTTCAATTGGTATCAGAGCTTTGGTCTCTCCTTGGTAGGCTTCACCGCCTAGAGAGTAAAGATGTCGACTAGGGGTATAGTGCACAATGACACCTTTTGTTTTAGTGGTACAAACTATCACTTGTGGAAAATTCGCGTGCTTTGTTATTTTCGGACCATGGGTCCAAATCTTGTGCGAATTGTTCTTGTAGGGGCTTCTCCGTGGAAGGATGACCTTTTTCCAACTAGTGAGGAAAATGATGATATGCTTTGTGGCTATGGTGCTAAGAATGCCATAATCCGGTTTATATCCCTCGAAGTATTTGAGTCTATCATGACTTGTGTGACGGCTCATGATATGTGGACCAAACTTGAAGAAATATATGGTGGGTCCAATCTTGTTGATATTCATCATCTTTCGGAGAAGTTAATTGAGGAGGTCTCCACATCTTAAAATCATGAAGATCTCCATATTGCTTCTTCATCCATGTGCTTGGACACTTCTACCTCTTCCACCTCACCATCATATGGCATGTCCCAAGGTAATGACATGGTGAGTGGAAATATCATTTGTGATGATGATGTTGTGCTAAACATTGATTATCTTTCATGTATACATGCTAGTGTTGTAGATTCTATGGACATGAGCATATCTAGCAAAAATGACTTACATTCTTGTGTTGATAGTCCATGCATATCATTTGGAGATTCCTTAATACCTTTTGTGATGATATGCTTGATACTCCTTGTTTCCATGATCTATGTGCTTCTATTTCCTCTAGTTGTTGTTTGACTAACCATGTAGAGGAAACAAGAGAAAATAGTGGACACATCATTAATGAGGAAATTGCTAGAGGAGCAAAGAAGGACATCACCTTGTTGGAGAGGAAATGCTATGAGTGTCAAGAGGATGGACATGGATATCCTACTCTTGATGATAAAGAAACTCCCTCTCCAAAAGAATCATCATCAACCTCCGATGTTCACATGTGCCTCATGGCAAGAGGTAATACTGAGGTATCATCTACTCTTTGTAATGATATTGATGAGAGTAATGATGAATGTGATAGGGATATGAGTCAAGAAATATATGAAATTGGTAATTCTCTTCGTGGGGTAAATAAGAACACTTATGAGATGTTTAAAGATCTTATCACTCATTTTGGAAAGTGTAATGATTTACTTCACGAAGAGCAAGAACAAAATGAAAAACTTGATTGTAACCTTCTTGATGCTCTAGAAACTCTTAGAGACTTAGAATCTTCTAAAGAAGAGATTGAAGTTGCTCATGATCAACTTAAAGAGGATTTTGAGCACCTTGACCTTGTATACAAGAATGTCAAAGGAGAGCTCACCAAACTCTCTAAGTATTATGCGTAACTTCAAGCTACTCATGTGAAGTCTCTAGTTTCTTCTAGCTCCTCTCATATTGTCAATAATGCTTGTGCTACTAACTCTACTTCTTGTGAAGCATCTATCTTGAAGGAGAATGTTGAGCTAAGGGCTCAACTTGCTTTGCTAACTAGCAATTATGGAAGATTAGAAGAAATTCATGAAAAGCTCTCGGGATCTCATGATGACCTTCTAATCTCCCATGAAAGGCTAAAGTTAGCTCATGAGGCTATTTTGAATAAGGTAACATCATGTGAGCCTCATGTGGACATTAGCACTATTTCTACTCAAAATGCTTTATTGACAGGTGCTAGTCCTAGTGATTCATCTAGACATATTATTGCTAATTTTTGTGATGAATTGCTCTCCTTGCCTTGTTGCTCTAACAATGAAGCTTCTACTTCCTCTAGTACTTTTGTTGATACTAACCTTGTAGATGAAAACAAAGACCTCAAGGCCCAAGTCACTATTTTGAAGAAAGACTTGGAAATATGTCATGAAGGAAATACCTCTCTCAACGCTATCTTGAGTGTTCAAAAATCCCCTCATGACAAGGGCGGACTTGGTTTCATCTCCAACAACAAGAAGTCCAAGAGAAATAAGAAGGGACAAGATCAAGTCAAGAATCCGACCAACATTACATGCTTCAAGTGCAAGAATGTTGGTCACCATGTGAGATCTTGCCCATTGAAGAAGAAGGCTTCAAATGTGAAGCATCAAGGGAAGTGTCCTCAAGTTCAATCTCAAGGTCAACCTCATGTTGAAGAAAGGCCACTAGCAATGATGAACAAAGATAATGCTCCCCAAGTTGAGAAAATAAAGAAGAAGAGAAGGGGGAGCACATGTTGCTATATTTCTCATGAGAAGGGACACGTATCCTCATCTTGTCCCAACGGTAACATCCCTAAGCCTCCTCTAGTCAATGATCATTATTCGCTTAGGAAGGATGTTGTTGGCAATTTGTTTGCCAAGTTTGTTGGCGCCCAAAGTGGTTTGGAAATGGAAAAGGTCATTTGGGTTGCCAAGCCTATTGCGAATAACTTCTTAGGACCCAACTTGGTTGGGGACTATCAAGCTCAACCTTGATCAATAGGTGTGTGGAGGACATTGGAGATTTGGCTAGTTCAAGAAGAAAATAATATTCACCATTTATTTGTTCGTGCCAAGTCATGTGGATTATCTTCATATTATCTATCCAATGTTCCTCCTTGCAGTAACTTGTATTTTTATTGCTTACATTGAAAGTTACTCGCCCCTTGCATGCTTAGGTTTTGTATCTAGCATGTGCATTTATATGTTGTGCTTCCTAGTATGCTTGATTTGTGTTATCTAGCACGTGTAGGTTGCATTGCACATCATATAGTGCTGCTTGTTGTCTTGAGCCTTATTTGTATGTTGTTTGTCTCTTGCGAGATTTTAGTGGATCATCACATTATGGGGGAGTGTTATGTTTTGTGCACATCACAAACCCAAAATGTGAATATGGGAAATACCACCTAGTATTGATACTCAATATTATCTCTTTTAGGTGGTTATTTGCCTCTGTTGTGTGCTTGTCGTGGTATCCAGAAAGTTGCACCAGAAAAGTTATGAATACCCCGTGCGCACGGGGTATTTTGACCCCCGTGCGCATGGGGTGTTGCGTAACTCTCTGGGTACCCCATGCACACGGGGTCTTTTGACCCCCGTGTGCATGGGGTACTGCGTAACTCCCTGGATACCCCGTGTGCACGGGGTCTTCTGACCCCCGTGCGCACGAGGTGGTTGTTGATTATGATCTTGTACTTCTTCGGATTCTACCACCGAGTGTTAATTCCAAATACCAATTGGTATTTCTTCTTGTGGTAGAATTTTATGATCATCTTCTTCTTGGCTTGTGCTTCAACTTGCCTTATCTCACTGCTTGTACTATCTATTATCTACTTGAGTGAGATAAGCCTTTGAGCATGTGTGTAATGTATATCCTATATGCTCTTTGATTTTTGCTTAGTTCATATGTTGTACTTTTGTGCGGTCCTGTGTGGATTCGTCACTGATATAATTTGGACAACTTGAATGCTTTATGTTATTTTTGGAGTATTCTTCGTTTAAGTGTTCTTTTGTCCAAATTGTATCTCTTTGGATCTTGGTAGGCATGTGCATGCATAGGTATTTATATAACTTTTCATGCCTTGATTGCTCTACTTGACCCTCTATATAGGGTAAACTCCATCAAATCATTAATGATTAAAAGTGTGCATGAACTTCAAGTTCATATCCTTTTGCACATATTTAATATGGAGTTTTCCCTATGTATTGTGGTTGGACTAACTACTTCGGACCCAATAAGTTTGGGGACCAAATTGTACCTTAATGTGTTTTAGGTACGTTGGAGAAGCATTGGATGCTTGGCTTATTCATGAGGAAGGTGGAGACACCATGGAAAATTATTAGAGCCAAGCTTGGTTGATTCTTTGATTTGGGAGAGAAGATAAATGAAAACCCGGTTCGGTGTAAGTGTTGCATTCTCACCATGTAAACCCGGTTATACACAATTTGGGTCTTTTTGTTGGATATGCATCAAACTCCCACACTTAGGCCTCTTTTGGTTCATAGGATAGGATTATCGTAGGAATAGGAATCTTGTAGGAAATGAGATGACATGTATCTCAAATCCTATGAGTAGGAATAGGAAACAAGATGTCATTTGGTTGACACCAACGGAATTTTTCCATTGAGTATAGGCTCATTTTTATTTTCCTATGAAATGTGGATGATAGGAACCAATCCTATGTAGGAATAGGAATCCATTCCTATGAATCAAAGGGCTCTAAAGGAAAAAATCCTATAAGAATCCTATCCTCTAGAATTCCTATGAAATTCCTCCAAACCAAAGGAGGCCTTACTATATTCTCAATAAATCCACGGGGTGTATTGAGGAAACGGTGAATGTGGAGTGTGATGAGAATAACGGCTTCCATGCGGAGCAATTTTTTTTAAGTGTTGTAGGTGATGAGGCTCCTTCCCAAGCTACAAGTACAATGGGGATTGGTCATATTCTTCCACAAGAAACACCCCTTGTCCATGTAGAAGAAGAAGGAGTAAGAGCCCCTCTTGTGGACCGACCACAAGGGAAGTCATCACCCCCAACACAAGAGCAAGATGCTATGGGAGATCATGTACCTATCCAAGAACAAGATCAAGTCCCTCAAGTTCGCGTACTAGATCAAGGGCTCCTTGAACCAATGCTTTCTCTCCCGGTAACAAGTACTTACTTCATGCATTTATTTAAGTTAGAGTCAACATTGTGTATGTTGCATCATGGCATGATTAGTACTTGTTGAGTGAGTGCTTATATGTATTTCTTATATCTTTGCACTCATGGGTTTTTTATATATATATTTTTGGACCCATGATTATCATATTGGATATCTCCATTATCCCTTGTCCAAAATATGTTCTTTTAATCCTTTGGATGTTTGATTCTCATGACATATCTTTTTGGTGCATTCTATGGATCCTCAACATAGTGTGAATTTCTTCGTTTGTTCGTAACTGGATATGTGCACTTGATTCCACTCACAATATGAGGAATGCACAAATTAAGGAGGAACCCATACTATATTGGTTGTCTAGATTTTTCTTCCATTTTGGCACTTGTTGCCAATGGGGGAGAAGTTTAGAGGGTTTAGGAGAAGTGGGTTGGTTCCTGTCATTCATGCATATATACATTTGTTGTGCTTGCTCGTTGCATCGATGTGTATATAGAGAGAACTCCACCGAGTTCTTTCACATGCATATATTGTGGGGGAGTTTGCTCTATATATTGTGGTTCTACTAGCATCACATTCTTGTGTAATATTTCGATGCTAGTATAACTGGTTTTGGTAACATCGACTATCTTTGTGATATTTGAGGCTATCAAAACCACCTCAAGTATACAATTTATTCTCGGATAGATTGCATACTTGTTTTAAATTCATTATATAAACCCTCTTGTTGAGATTGTCATCAATTACCAAAATGGGGGAGATTGAAAGGGCATGTAGCCCCTAAGTGTGGTTTTGGTAATTAAATGACAATCTCTATGGACTAATGTTTCTCAATGAGATATATTTGAAGGTTTTGTCCATAGATGGTGCCTCAAGGATATTGGATGGAATCAAGGATGAAGTCCATATATATGAAGATATATTTGCTGTATGCTTTGGAGTTAAATGACAATTCCTATGGAGCATCAAGTGCATTGAATCTTATATGAAGATATGTTCCATAGTGATGCTTGAAGTGCATTGGGTTGTTTTTTGAAGTCTGCCATCAAAGCATCTGAAGAAGTCCTCATGGTATCCTTCTCTGGATACCCCTTGCACACGGGCTTATACCATGCGCATGGGGTCGAGTGTCAACTCTCTGGATACCCTGTGATCACGAGGCCTAGGTGTTGGCTCTCGAGATCCCATATCCAGTGAGGTTTCAAGTTGGTCTTCGAGTACTTATATTGAATCCATCAAGATTGATTTGTATGCCTAATCTAATTATGTTCATGGTGGAGTTCATTGGGGGATCTCTAAGACTGACATATTTGAGCTTTTAAGGATCAAGGGCTTGAGAGAATAATCAAAGAGAAGAAGTCAAGTTATGGTTTCAAGACAAGATCATGGTGAGCTCATGTGTTGGGTTTAGGTTGATCGAGTCTTGAAGCAAGCAACTAGAGTGAAGAATTCATTGTGCCTCTCAAGATATTATGATGGAGAACTTTTAAGGATCAAGGGTTTGAGAGAATAATCAAAGAGAAGAATTCAAGTTATGATTCAAGACAAGATCATGGTGAGCTCACATGTTGGGTTTCAGTTGATCAAGTCTTAAAGCAAGCAACTAGAGTGAATAATTCATTATGCCTCTCAAGAGATTGTGATGGAGTTTTTTAGAAGGGAAAGTGGTGATCAAGATGATATTCATAGTGGAACTTGATATGGTCATGAAAGAGTCTTTGGTGATATTGTCTTGAAGCAATGAAGGGAAATGAAGAGTTCATTTTGGTTTTCAAGAAACAAAAATGGAGCTTGGAGTAAAGATGTTGGTTGACCAAGATGAAGCTCGAATATGTCAGTCTTAGAGATCCTCCAATGAACTCCACCATGAACATAATTAGATTAGGCATACAAATCAATCTTGATGGATTCAATATAAGTACTCGAAGACCAACTTGAAACCTCACTGGATATGGGATCTCGAGAGCCAACACCTAGGCCTCGTGATCACGGGGTATCCAGAGAGTTGACACTCGACCCCATGCGCATGGTATAAGCGTGTGTGCAAGGGGTATCCAGAGAAGGATACCATGAGGACTTCTTCAGATGCTTTGATGACAGACTTCACAAAACAACCCAATGCACTTCAAGCATCACTATGGAACATATCTTCATATAAGATTCAATGCACTTGATGCTCCATAGGAATTGTCATTTAACTCCAAAGCATACAACAAATATATCTTCATATATATGGACTTCATCCTTGATTCCATCCAATATCTTGAGGCACCATCTATGGACAAAACCTTCAAATATATCTCATTGAGAAACATTAATCCATAGAGATTGTCATTTAATTACCAAAACCACACTTAGGGGATACATGCCCTTTCAATCTCCCCCATTTTGGTAATTGATGACAATCTCAACAAGAGGGTTTATATAATGAATTTAAAACAAGTATGCAATCTATCCGAGAATAAATTGTATACTTGAGGTGGTTTTGATAGCCTCAAATATCACAAAGATAGTTGATGTTATCAAAACCAGTTATACTAGCATCGAAATATTACACAAGAATGTGATGCTAGTAGAACCACAATATATAGAGCAAACTCCCCCACAATATATGCATGTGAAAGAACTCGGTGGAGTTCTCTCTATATACACATCGATGCAACGAGCAAGCACAACAAATGTATATATGCATGAATGACAGGAACCAACCCACTTCTCCTAAACCCTCTAAACTTTTGTATCAGAGCGCAAACATTATATCTAGATGGTCAACTCTCAAAGTGCAAACATTGTACCATGTGGGATCAAGTGATCTAGTGGTATGGTAAGTAATTGTGAATTGTGCTTTTTTACCTAACCCATGCTATGTGTTTGTTATGTCTATGTGGGTTAGGTGTTTATCATGGGCTTGCATCAAAAGGAAAGATCTCAAGTAGCCTATGTGTGGATGACATCAAGTAGTGATGGTCATCGAGTTCGAGGAGTCCAAGTGCAAGATGAGAAGCCGGAGGTTATATGCTTTGAAGCTTGTGGTCCACATCATGATAATGCACATGTGAAGATGGGCTTAAGTTAAGGCTTCCCTCATTGCAATATGAGGAAGCAATTCGAGTATCTTCACCAAGTGGTTGTGGACAAGAAAGGGATTCCAACTTGAGGCAAGCATTAAATTCATCATCAAGCTCAAGTTGAATATGCAAGGCAAAGGTATAACTTAGCTAGGTTTTTCTAGTTTTGTCGATCTCATAGTGCTTGGTGGCAGACCGGATTATAGGTTTGATAGCCATACTATCAAGAGGGACTCTCGGGCGAGTAGCTTGATCACGTCGCATGTAGAGAGCTCAAACCTTTGCATTACTTGCATCATACTTTCTTGTTGATCTTGGGTGGTTCTCTATGTGAGGACCTTGGGATTTTCCCTAGATTAAAAACGAGCCCAAGATCATCAAATTCGGAGTTCGTATGCCAAAGTTATGCATGTTTTAGTGGGCTGCTGCAGGCTGTCCTGGGTACCCCGTGGGCACGGGGTTTTTGACCTCCGTGGGCACGGGGCCCCGTGTGCACGGGCTCGTACCGTGCGCACAGGACCCTGTGGGCACGGGGTCTAAACCCCCGTGGGCACGGGGTGTCGAGGAACTGCCCGTTGAGCCCCAACGGCTAGTTTTGGGTTTTGACTATTTAAGGGCTCCTTCCTCCCACCGGTTGGGGGGTTGTTGATTCACATTCAAAACATCATTTTGAGCCTCTTACCACCTCTTCCAAACCCCTATCTCCCCTCTAAGTGAAGGGGAATTTGTGGATGGATCTTGGAGTCATTTGTTGATTTCCTCCATTGCATCCCCTCTCTTCAATTCCCTACTTTCTTGAGTTGCATCTTGCGAGATTGAGAGAGTGAGTTGAGCATTTGTTGCTTGACCTTGCATTGCATTTGTTGCATTGGTTTGAGCTCCCCGCTCGATTTGTTCGAGTGAGAGCCCGTGAGTTTATTACTCTTGGTGGCTTCGCCTCCTAGACGGTTTGGTGATATCATTGAGAAGATTGTGAAGAGTCCTATGCGGCCAAGGTTCCCCCGGAAGCTTCCTTTTGTGGTGTGCTCCGGGGAAGGGTGTTCAAGTGGCTTAGGTGGTCAAGTTCCTCCGGAAGCTTCCGTGGTTGTGGTGTGCTCCGGAGAAGTTTGTAAAGGTGTGGTGGTCGCCTTCAAGACCAACCCCGAGTGAACCGAGGCTCATCCATTGGGGGTGACTCGAAAGGGAGAATACGGTGAGTCAGTTGGTGATGCCCCGGAGCTTCGGCTTCGGCACCGCTCTAACAGAGATTAGCACTCTCACGAGTGTGAACTTCGGGATAAATCCACGTCCCCGACTCACTTGTGGTTATCTCATACCCACACCCTTTACTTTCCGCAATTCATACTTGCTCATATTGAGATATCTTGTAATAGTTGAATTGCTTAGTTGTTCCTTCATTTCCATATCTTGTGATATAGTTTGTGCTTGCTAGTTTTCTTAAGTGCCTATCTTGTTTAGCATAGGTTGTTGGTGCACTTATTTGAGCCTAGCATATTTAGGATTTGTGCTTGAAAAGTGTATCCGTTAGTTTAATTCCGCATTAGGATAAAGCCAAATCCGTAAAAGTTTAAAAACTCCTATTCCCCCCCCCCCCTCTAGTCGTCATCTAGATCATTTCAGTAAGGCAGGCTGACTATTGTCTTAATGTGTTCCAAAGCTTGTGTAAGCAAGATGCTAACCTACATAGCATTCTTTGGAGGAACACACCTATGTGAGCCTGACTGCTAGTCACAGTCTATGAGATTGGGTAATCTCTATTAAGCTCATGAGAAGGTACGGAGTATGACTAATAAGCTCCACCCGTGGGGTTTAGCCTTCGGCAGCCATGTATCAGCTGGCAATAGGCGAAACTTCTGCACGCCAAACTAACAATTCAAGGCATAGTCCATTGTTTAGTTGTGAAGAAGTCTAATCATGTTGCTCTAGGTGAAAGTTCAACTTAACAGTCTCCACTGAAAATACTGGTATATCAAACATTGTTTGGAACAGTTGACAAACTTATGTGCCTTGAGATCTCGTGGGGGATTGTTGGATTATGGATGGGCTTAGGCCCATATAAGACACTAATCCCTGGTTAATCTTGAGGCCCATGTATGAGATGGCAGGTCGTGGGAAGTTTAGTCCCACCTTGCTAGTTGAGAAGAGTTGAGGCCCCTAATAAGGGATGCTCTACCACTTGCCATTGGGAGCTTGGGAAGAGGAGTGGTACACGCGCGCTCCTCCTCCTCCGCCGCCCGCCTCGCCTCGTCCCGACGCGCGCGCCAAGGGTTGCGGGAATGAGCCGAGCCGAAGCTTATTTTTGCTGCTTAGGAACGAATTAATTAATCAGGGATTAATTAACGAGTCGCTAACAGGTGGGCCACTGTCCAACACGTTGGACTGTGGGCTGACCCGCGTTGCCGGGATTCATCGACTCCCTTGCCGGGATGCGACCCTTGCCGGGAGTCAGCCGACTCGGTCGTGGGCCTCGGTCTGGCCCATGACTTTCCCCCCTGCGGACTATATAAGAAGGCTCTGTCCAGTGAAGTAACCAAGTTCGGTTCACTCACTCCCTCTCGCGTGACCTAGCCGTCATCTACTGTTCCTCACTCTGTGCTGCCTCCGGCGATCCCATCCCGATGACCGCGTGCACGGCTGGTCGGGAGAGCATGTGCCTCCAGAACCCTGTCGTTCGAGATCCTGTCCGGGAGAACGGCAATAAGGTTTTTGGGGAGCGTCTCGACACGACTGCTCCCGATCCGTCCCCAACTCTGTCTGCCTCTGCTTCCACTACTTCCTCTACATCGACACCATGGCCGACGACGCCGCCGCTAAGAAGAAGGCCACGGACGACGCCGAGGCTGCTGCTGCTGCCGCCGTGTTGGCCTGGCCAACCGGAGGGTATGATCTGTTCATCCCTCGTTTACTCATACTTATGCTAGCCGTATATGTGCTGCTCAAATAAGGTTCGATTTTATGTTATGCACGTGCTAGTATGCTTAGGTATCGCTATGAGATGCATACCTTTTATGCCATGCTTATTGTTTACTCGTGGATAAGTCTAATCGGAAAAGTGCTAATATTTCCAACAGCGGTGGCCTCCCATGTTCTACTCTTCCTTGCTATCGACACCGGCGAACATGGACCTGTCGACCTCGTGTTCGTGGCGGTGGGGCGCGAATGGCGGTGGCGACGCAATCGATTGGAGCTGGCGAAGACCTCGGCTTTGTCCTCAATTTCTCTGAGGTCGCGTCGATGTCCGCGAGTGGCGTCTATCTCTACTCATAGGACGCGCAGTCACCATCGCTCGCAAAGGATCTTGCGGGCGCTGCGGTAGGACAGGAGCAATGCTTGATACTCATCTAGGAAGCCGAGGCAGTCCACCACCATGGCCGTGACGACGTTGTCGTTCGCGGTATTTTGTTCCTCCGTTTGTTGGTGTTCGTCAACGAGTGAAAGGTTGTGCCTTTGGTCCCGTTGCGCCTGCAGGAACACCGGCTCCCGCCCTTCATACTCCATGTTGGTGAAGTTCACTCGTGCCTGCTTCAAGGTGATGCCGGCATGGACCGATGAGGGTGGTGGTGGCGGCTCGTTGTCAGCCACCTCGCCCATCGTCTCGTCGCCGTCCCTACCATCCGAAGAGCTAGCAGGAAAGCTATCGTGTATCGGGCTGTCTTGGCGGACCTGCCAGCTGGCCGCAATGTTGGATAGCTCCTGCTTCTGTTCGGTGGAGAGGTTGTCTCACACTGCTTTCAAGCTCTAGCCATGGAGGGTGTGGTACATAGAGAACATAGGGAGCGAAGGTGAAAGTTCAACTTAACAGTCTCCACTGAAAATACTAGTATATCAAACATTGTTTGGCACACCTGACAAACTTATGTGCCTTGAGATCTGGTGGGGGATTGTTGGATTATGGATGGGCTTAGGCCCATATGGGACACTAATCCCTGTTTAATCTTGAGGCCCATGTATGAGATGGTAGGTGGTGGGAAGTTTAGTCCCACCTTGCTAGTTGAGAAGAGTTGAGACCCCTTTATAAGGGTTGCTCTACCACTTGCCATTGGGAGCTTGGGAAGAGGAGTGGTACACGCGCGCTCCTCCTCCTCCGCTGCCCGCCTCGCCTCGTCCCAACGCGCGCGCGCCACGGGTTGCGGGAATGAGCCGAGCCGAAGCTTATTTTTGCCGCTCAGGAACGAATTAATTAACCAGTCGCTAACAGGTGGACTGTGGGCTGACCCGCGTTGTCAGGATTCGTCGACTCCCTTGCCGGGAGTGGGCCGACTCGGTCGTGGGCCTCGGCCAGGCCCAAGACTTTCCCCCTTGCTGACTATATAAGAAGGCTCTGGCCAGTGAAGTAACCAAGTTAGGTTCACTCACTCCCTCTCGCGTGACCTAGCCGTCATCTATTGTTCCTCACTCTGTGCTGCCTCTGGTGATCCCATCCCGACGACCGCATGCACGGCTGGTCAGGAGAGCCGGTGCCTCCAGAACCCTGTCGTTCGAGATCCTGCCCGGTAGAACGGCAATAAGGTTTTTGGGGAGACATGACTGCTCCCGATCCATCCCCAACTGTGTTCGCCTCTGCTTCCACTACTTCCTCTACATCGACACCATGGCCGACGACGCCGCCGCTAAGAAGAAGGCCACGGACGACGCCGAGGCTGCTGCTGCTGCTGCCGTGTTGGCCTGGCCAACCGGAGGGTATGATCTGTTCATCCCTCGTTTACTCATACTTATGCTAGCCGTATATGGGCTGCTCAAAGAAGGTTCGATTTTATGTTATGCACGTGCTAGTATGCTTAGGTATCGCTATGAGATGCATACCTTTTATGCCATGCTTATTGTTTACTCGTGGATAGGTCTAATCGGAAAAGTGCTAATATTTCCAAAAATCCAAAAACCTTATTTTAGGCACTTTTTGATTCAAGGCTTTGCTGCTACTCTGAAACCGGAAAAGTTTACCGGTACGCATTTATGCGTTGGCAGACTAGGACCACCTTGTGGCTCACAGCGATGAACGTGTTCTGGGTTGGTGGTGTGTCCCTCACAGAAACGATTGCTCCTGAACAGGAGAAGGTGTTTAGGGAGGCAACCACAATCTTTCTGGGAGCAGTTGTGAGTGTGATTGGAGACAAGTAGGTTGACGCCTATATTCATATGGGTGTTGCCAAAAACTTGTGGGATGCGCTTGAAGTCGATGCTGGCAATGAGCTGTATGCCATGGAGCAGTTCCATGATTACAGGATGGTTGATAACCGTTCTGTATTGGACCAGGCTCATGAGATATAGTGCATTTCTAAGGAGCTGGAGCTCCTGAAGTGTGAGTTACCGGACAAGTTTGTCGCGGGTTGCATTATTGCAAAACTCCCTCCTAGTTGGAGGAACTTTGCTACTTCTCTCAAGTACTTGAGACGTGAATTCTCTATTGAGGATGTCATTGGTCATCTCAGTGTTGAGCAGAACTCGAGAGCAAAGGACTCACATGTGAAAGGGGCAGAGGGTTCTTCTAGCACCAATGTGGTGCAAAAGAACTTCCACAAGTTCAAGGGAAAGAACTCTGTCCAGCAGAATACTACCTTTAAGAAGAAGGGTAAGAAGAAAGACAAAAAGAGAGATGGCTGCTTTACTTGTGGTTTAGATGAACATTGGGCAAACAAGTGCCCAAACAAGTACAAGAAGCCAGCACAGGACTCCAAGTCTGTGAATGTCACTCTGAGCAACAATGATGCGGCATCTGGGTATGGTAATCTGTTTACCATACTTTCAGTTTGTCAGTCCACCGATTGGTGGATTGACACTGGGGCCAATATTCATGTGTGTGCTGATGTGTCTTTGTTTTCTTCCTACCAGGTCGCACGAGATTGTTCCGTCCTGATGGGGAATGGCTCGCATGCTTCTGTTCATGGTGTTGGCACGGTAGATCTGAAGTTTACTTCGGGAAAGATTGTGCAACTGAAGAACGTGCAGCATGTCCCCGCCATAAAGAAGAATCTCGTTAGTGGCTCCCTTCTATGTAAAGAAGGGTTTAAGTTAGTATTTGAGTCTAACAAAGTAGTTGTATCTCGGTATGGACTATTTGTTGGAAAAGGAAATGATTGTGGTGGTTTGTTCCGCCTTCCCTGGAGGATTTCTGTAATAAAGTCATGAACCAAATTCATTCTAATATGAACGAATCTGAGGTTTGGCATTCACGTCTTTGTCACATAAATTTCGGTTGTATGACGCGGCTAGCTAAGATGGATTTAATCCCGAGTTTCACTTTAGCCAAAGGCTCTAAGTGCCATCCGTGTGTGCAAGCTAAGCAACCTCGTAAGCCTCACAAGCCTGCGAAGGACAGACACCTGGCACCTCTAGAGCTCATACATTCAGATCTCTGTGAGATGAATGGTGTGTTGACTAAAGGTGGAAAGAAATACTTTATGACTCTGATTGATGATTCCACTAGATTCTGATATGTGTATTTGTTAAATACTAAGGATGAGTCTCTACACTACTTTAAAGTCTATAAGGCTGAAGTTGAGAACCAACTTGAGAAGAAAATAAAACGAGTCCGGTCTGATCGTGGTGGAGTGTACTTTTCTAATGAGTTTGATTTATTCTGTGCGGAACATGGTATTATTCATGAGAGGACGCCTCCCTACTCACCCCAATCAAACGGGGTTGCCGAACGGAAAAACCGTACTCTAACTGATTTGGTTAACACCATGTTAGATACATCGGGCTTATCCAAGGCATGGTGGGGGAATGCTGTATTGACATCTTGTCATGTCCTGAATAAAGTTCCCACAAAGGATAATGAGACTACTCCCTATGAGGAATGGGAAAAGAAAAGAACTACACTCTCTTACTTGCGCACTTGGGGCTGTTTGGCGAAAGTCAATGTGCCGATAATCAAAAAGCGCAAGTTGGGACCAAAGACCGTGGACTGTGTTTTTCTTGGCTATGCCAAGCATAGCGTTAGCTATAGATTTCTAGTGGTGAAATCTGAGGTACCTGACCAGAAGGTTGGTACAATTATAGAGTCTAGGGATGCTACATTCTTTGAGGATATTTTCCCCATGAGAGATATGCAAAGCAATTCTAGACTGGAATCTAATGAGACTCCTGAACCTGCTATTCCGATGGAATATTATGAACATAAAAGTGATAAGAGTTCCATGGAGGATGACGAGGAAGCTCCTATTAGGAGCAAGAGACAGAGGACTGCAAAGTCTTTTGGTGATGATTTTCCTCGTGTACCTCGTGGATGATGACACTCCCAGTTCCATTTCGGAAGCTTATGCATCCCCGGATGCTGACTACTGGAAGGATTCGGTCCGTAGCGAGATGGATTTCATCTTGGCTAACGGGACATGGGAGATCACTGATCGTCCTTATGGTTGTCTACCATTAGGATGTAAGTGGGTGTTCAAAAAGAAGCTTAGGCCCGATGGTACTATTGAGAAGTACAAGGCTAGGCTTGTGGCCAAGGGTTATACCCAGAAAGAACAAGAGGATTTCTTTGACACTTATTCACCTGTGGCTAGACTGACAACCATTCGAGTGTTACTCGCTTTGGCTGCCTCACATGGTCTTCTCGTTCATCAGATGGACGTTAAGACGGCTTTCCTTAATAGAGAGCTAGACGAGGAAATTTACATGCAACAGTCGGATGGCTTTGTAGTAAATGGTCAGGAAATAAATGTGTGTAAGCTAGTGAAATCTCTGTATGGCCTGAAACAAGCGCCTAAGCAATGGCATGAGAAGTTCAACACTACTCTGACATTTGTTGGCTTTGTTGTGAACGAAGCTGACAAATGTGTATACTATCGCTATGGTGGGGGCGAAGGAGTTATACTGTGTCTGTATGTCGATGACATACTGATATTTGGGACCCACCTCAAGGTCATTGAGGAGGCCAAGTCCTTTCTATCTCACAACTTTGAGATGAAGGACCTGGGTGTGGCTGATGTTATCCTGAACATCAAGCTACTGAGAAATTCTGAGGGTGGAATTACACTTTTGAAAGTGCGTTATATCGACTAGAGGGGGGGTGAATAGGCGATTTTTATGAAAGTCTTCAAAACGTGAGAGTTATGAAGACAAACAGTGAAGATTATGCCTATTACTATGCAACGGAAGTTAGATTACACTAGGCCAGCCATGGTCATGTATTCAATAGAGTGAAAGCGCAATGACAAACAGCTCCAGTGTAATAAGGATCAGGTAGGAAGAAGTTATGAAGCCAAACAGATCATACATTCATGTTGTGAAGACAAAAGATAAAGCAAGCATGCAATGGCTTCACAATGAATAACTGTAAGTAAAAGGAAGTGAAGATGAAACCAGTGACACGTTGAAGACAATGATTTGTTGGACCAGTTCCAGTTGCTGTGACAACTGTACATCTGGTTGGAGCGGCTAGGTATTTAAACCAAAGGACACACAGTCCCGGACACCCAGTCAAGGACACTTAGTCCAAGACACCCAGTCCTCACCGTTTTCTCCTTGAGCTAAGGTCACACAGACCTCGTCCAATCACTCTGGTAAGTCTTCAAGGTAGACTCCCAAACCTTCACAGACTTCGTTCACTGGCAATCCACAATTTCTCTTGGATGCTCTGAACGAGACGCCTAACCGTCTGGAGGATGCACAGTCCTCAAGTGTAATAAGTCTTCAGATCACACAGACACGAAGACTTAAGTGATGCCCAATTTACTCTGGCTCTAGGTGGTTAGGGCTTTTCTCCTCGCTAGGAATTTTTCTCAAAGGCTTCGAGGTGGGTTGCTCTCAAACGACAAAAGCCGTGCACTAAAATCTGAGCAGCCAACCGTTTATGGTTGTGGGGGTGGACTATTTATAGCCACTTGGCAACCCGACCTGATTTGTCCGAAACGACCCTGGGTCACTAAGGAACTGACACGTGTACCAACGGTCGAATTTTGAACTCACACGGCAACTTTACTTGGGCTACAAGTAAAGCTGACTTGTCTGACTCTGGACAAGATTTTCTCTCATAGTCTTCGCTCGAAGACATAGGATTTGAATTAGGCATCACTTCAGTCATTCTGACTGGTTCTCTTGGACCCCACTTAACAGTACGGTGGTTCCTACGACACAACATAAATGAAATGAAACTACGAAGGATCTAAGTCTTCGAGTTCCATAAGCTTCATAGGGAGTCTTCTCATGTCATTGTCTTCAATATGAATATCTTCATAAACCACCATTGTCTTCAATGTCTTCATACATTTTTAGGGGTCATCTCTGGTAGTGAAACCGAATCAATGAGGGACTTCTACCTGTGTTTTCCTGTAATTCTCACAAACACATTAGTCCCTCAACTAGGTTTGTCGTCAATACTCCAAAACCAACTAGGGGTGGCACTAGATGCACTTACAATCTCCCCCTTTTTGGTGATTGATGACAAACTAGTTGAAGTTTTCAACGGGGAACATAATTTGTGAGATTGTAAAGGAATTGTCTTCATAAGTTACAAGGGCTCCCCCTGAAGATGTGCATATAAGTAATTTGCTTCTAGAATGCAAATGCACATGGCAGGTTGTACTTGTGGAGATCCATTTCAACTTATGATGACAATCCACTATGCATGAAAGTATATGAAGATAATGACATGCATAATGAAAATGGACGTCTGCAGTATGAGATGAGTGCGGAATTTATCGTTGCACATGCGGAATTTATCTTCGCATAACGGAGTGACAAACAGGTAGCAGACGGCCATCAAGGCTAAGTGTTACAACTCAAAGAAGCAAATGTAGCAAAAACGGGAGTTATAAGCACGAAGCAAAATGTAGCAAAATATGAAGGCACCCGCCCATAGTGACCCGCTTGAAGACTATAAACATCATATGCTTCTCCCCCTTTTGTCAGGAATGACCAAAAAGGTTTGAAGACATAGAGTTTTCTACGCGTTCCCAGGCGCAGCAGGGTCGGTGGAGTTGTTTGGCGGCGGTGCAGACGAGCTTGGTGCAGATTCGACTCGCGTTGAAGCAGGCGGAGATGATGTCGCGTCGTCTTCTTCTTCAATAATCCGGGCAGACACGGTGGCAGCAGAAGAAGAGAACTCTGACTCTTCAAGTGATGGTGTGCTTCGCATCACAACTCTTCTTGGAGGCGTGGAGTCAAATTTGAATCTCTCTCTGAAGCCATCCTCTTGCAGGTCAGCTTCATTGCTCATCATGGTGAGGCCTTTCCAGGTGCGGCGACAGGTCTCGTGGGCAGGTACTCTAAGACTTCAACGAAGAACCGAGTTGGATAGGGTGCATTAGGAGGCAATGGCTTCATCATTGAGAGCATCTGACTCATATCTGGCTCAGGACGCTGAAATATGCTCTCAATTGCGTCAGCATGGAGTTGGCATCCTTCTTCAAAGAATTCGCCAGGAGTGGGAAGGCCGGTAAGCTCAATTATGTCGAAAGCATTGGCTTCATGATGGACATTGCCTGTCATCCACTCTAGGATCCATGTCTTCGGATCTCTGTTATAGCCTTTGATATGCAAGGTGGCATAGAACTGGAGCAGAAGCTCTTCGTTCCAGTGCTCTTCATCGGTGATAAACGGCAGCAGACCCACTTGCTTGAAGCAATCCAGTGCTTCTTCCAGTCTAGGCAGACCAGCAACAGCTTCAACCTCAAGGCGCTTGTGAGGAAAGATGCGGCCTTGGTTGTATAGGATGCATGAATAATAGTTGCGCTGTTGATGGCTCCAGAACCTATCTGATACAATCCGTTCCCTTGAATAAGGGTTCTTGGAGCGGTCGAAAAACGTGTTATCTGCCCTGAAGCCGTTGATGTTGAAGGAACCAGGAGCTGATGCAGGACCTGGGAACCTTGGCAGTCGTGGGATCGGCTTCTGGACCTGGGGCCTGTGCGCAATATGATAGTTGAATTGTGGTCCGGCAGCAGACTCAGGCACAGAATGTTCTGGAGCAGTAGCTTCATTGTCTTCTGAAGCTGTTGTTTGGGAGGGCTCCACATTTGCTTCAGCGTTTGTGGCAGCCTCAACATTTGCAGCCTCCACACGTGTAGTGGGAGGGACGAACTCAGGCACGTTCTCCTGAAGAACTGCTTCTTGTTGGTGCGGGGGAGTTTGAGCTTGTGGTATTTCTGCATGCTCTTCAGCTGATGCAACCGGAATGTCGTCAGCAGCCTGAGCCCTTGGCCCTTTGCGAAACCTACGGAATGTAGGCGTCGGTGGAGTTGCAGTGGGTTGGGGCTCATCTTCCTCCTGTGGGCGATCTGCCCACGATGCATCTTGTGTGATTGGCGTCAATGGACGACCAATACTGATCAGTTCGCTTGTCTCAAGCTGAGGAAGGGCTGCATCACCTTGCACATTGTCTTGGAGACCAATGTCTTCAGCAGCGTTGGGTTCGTCTGCTGGAATGTCTTCAGCGTGCGGAGCCTCTATGAAAGCAGGCTCATGCACAGTCAACTGACGATCTACGTCAGGATAGCGGACGGAGAGGGGTTCAACTATCAAGGGCTCTGTGGGAGCAGCCCGAGATTTCTTGGTCTTGCGCTTCTTGATGGTGGGGTCAGAAGGAGAGGCTCCAGAATGTTTTCGCTTCTTAGCTTCAGCCTCTGCAGTCCGTGTCTTCTTGAGCTGTGAGGCGGTTGATCGACTCTTTGGCTTCAAGCTAGTCGTTGTAGTGGGGAAGACAATCGGAGCAGTTTCTGACCTTGGCGCTTCTGATTCAGGCACCGCAAGCTTCTTTTTCTTCTTTGCGGCCACTTTGGGGTCAATGCCTGGATGCCCAAGTGCCTTGTGCTTCTCTGCCTCATTGTAGGCCTGCACGCAGCGATCAGCCAGAGTCTTCATGCGTTCTCGCGAGCCTTGAGCTTCAGCACGCGTCTTCAGGAAGTTCTCTTTCAGTTCGTGCAACATGATCTTGAAGTTTTTCACTTCTTGCACACTGAGCTTGGCCACGTGCTTCTTGAACTGAGCCTTTTCATAATCAATTTTCTGCTTCAGTTCTACAATGCGCTGGGCTATTGCAAGTTCTGAAGCAATTGCGCCTTGAAAAGCAACGCTGAGGCCTATGGGCAGCTGCAGATCGTTGAAGCTGATCTCCGGTGAGGCAAACCATTCATCGATGAAGTTGTGGATGATGGCTACATCAAACAGAGGCAGATTGTTGAAGATTTCAGCCTCCTCCTTGCTCTTGATGAGCTGCTCGAGAGCGTCATCTCCAAGATCTTCATCGCTTGACAGATCAATGGTTTCGCAGCGCAGAATGTCAGCAGCTGTGAGCTCTTTGCCTGTGTGTGGCTGAGGCTTCTTGGCTTCTTGGGGCTTGGACACTCGTGATAAGCCTTCAGACTGCACACTGGCTTCAGGAGGTGCAGTTGCCAATGGCTTCACTCTTGAGATTTTGGGAGAAGCGGCTGGCTTTGAAGCTTTTGGCTTCTTCTGCTTTGGCTTCGGCGCAGCAGGGGCGTCATCTGACTCAGTATCTGCTGGAGGGTCATTCACAGCAGTCCCTTGGACTAGGATGCGAGTGATGAGGCCTGCTAGATTTGCATACGGCCCGATGATATTGGGATCGGCGTCGCGCGTGCCATCTGCCCTTGGTGAGGAGGGACCAGGGTTGAAGTCAAGCCCAAATTTCTTCTTATTTATCTTCGCTGACTGTTGTGCAAACTGAAAGTTGCGCTTGAAGAGATTATCATCGCGGCACCAGAGAAGTGATGACGGATGAGCTTCAGCTGGCTGTGGTCCTCTCACCATGCATGGATAGAAGCCTTGAGCAATGGCTTCGTCTCTGGACCTGGGTACGAGATTTTTGTATAATACGTCTCCCCACGGTCTCTTGATGGCGCACTTCTCCGCATACTCCTGAGTGACGAAGCAGTATTGAAACCATTGCTCTGCCCAATATCTTCGAATCCATTGGATTCGTGTCTTGCGCTGACCATAGCTTTCTTCAGGATCAGTTTTGTACATCTCTGCCAATTCATTAGGCAGATCTTTGGACGTTTCACCACGTCTCTGTCTGCCTCCCTTCCTTGCTGCTGTTTCTGAAGCCATGAATCTTAACTTGGAAGGCTTCAAGATGTTCAAAGTCTTCAAAGGCTTCCTTTTGCTTGACCAACAAGAACTGGCTTCAGGAGAGTTGATGTGATGCTGCAAGTATTCTGCAAATGAATGCAGACTATGAGAACCAAAGGATTCTCCCACGGACATGTACCTGTGACAGCATTAAGGTGCGAGGGAAGGGGAAGAGGTCATATGCATTCTCAGAAGATTTTGAAGATAAATCGGTTTAGAAGACATTGACCTCATTGTGCGAAGACATTCACTTATAGATAAGAAGTTGGTTCCAGATTTGTACGAACCCATAGATCAGTACAAGTGAGGAATCTAACTGCTTTATGAAGCACAAGTGAATATACTAGGCATGTTATGAGATGCAGCGAGAGATCTAGCTGGTGTGAAGAGAAACTTCTAACGGTTGAAAGTGACAGAACCAAGAGATCAAAAGAGGCTGTAAAAAGAGGTTTTATTTACCCCACTGGAACTGCTAGACGAAGTGAGAGTTGAGGCAGAGCAGTTCGATCCTCCGTGCCCTAACTTGGCGACGGAAGACACCTACGGCCACGGCGGAGAGAGCGATGTCCGCTGTCGGCGTGAAAACGGCGTCGGAGAGGTTGCGGCAGTGAAGCGCTTCGTCGCCGGCGTCGTCGAGTGCTAGCGGTGGCGCTAGGGTTCGTGCGAGGGTGGAAGAAGAGATAATGACCGCAGTGAATCGTGTATTTATAGGGATAGAGGCGGCACTGCGCTATTACGCAGGTGCCCCTGGCGGTTCGCATTTGAGGCACGCGTGGCCAGTTAGAGAAAGATTCGGGTTTGTTTCACGTCCCACGCACGCCTAAATTGTCGGGCGGTCGTTCCTACTTCTCCGGATCTTATGTGGAGGAGTGAGCATTAAAAACGGACTTTTATGGTTGTTTCTATGTCTTCGGCTGACAAGGAGACAGTGAAGACAATTGACAGTTTCAACAGAATGCATATGACTTGGAGAGATAGAGTTTGAGATAGAAAGCATAGAGAGGTTAGGGTCCGATCACATTCACTTAGTTCAAAAGATTCAACCAAGAAGACATAGCTATAAGTGAATGTTGTAGAGGACAGAACATCAGTACATATATATATATGTATATATATATATCTATATAATCAACACAGTGAAGATAATTATGAAGACATATTGAGATTGAAGCCAAATCAAATGTGAAGACATTGCGAGGTAACGCCATGAGTGAAACACTTCAAAATAGAACATTTGGTGGTGGCGTTACCCACCGTATAGGAAGTATTAGACCCAGACACGGCGCACAATTATCATGGCGCTCCGAAGTCAAATTCCTCATTAATGTATTCACACTTAGAATGTATGTCTTCATTGATTGAAGATATACTTTACTTTGTGTGTTGCACATCTAAGTCATCAATAGGCATAAGTGTTAGGATGTGTGCCTGATCACAGAACATTTGAGGATTCCAAGATATTTAGCTCACACCCTAACTTGCAAAATCTCTTTTCATCCAAGGGCTTGGTGAAAATATCTGCCAATTGCTCTTCAGTGTTGACGTGTATGATATCAATGTCTTCCTTCACAACATGATCTCTGAGAAAGTGATGACGAATTTCAATGTGCTTTATCTTCGAGTGCTGAACTGGGTTGTTGGCAATCTTGATGGCGCTTTCGTTGTCGCAGTAAAGTGGCACTTGCTTCAGATGAATGCCATAATCCTTGAGTGTTTGCTTCATCCACAGAAGCTGAGCGCAGCAAGATCCAGCAGCAATGTATTCAGATTCAGCAGTGGAGAGAGATACACAGTTCTGCTTCTTTGAAGACCAACATACAAGTGATCGTCCCAGAAAATGACATGTGCCTGATGTAGATTTGCGATCAACTTTGTCACCAGCATAATCAGCATCCGAAAATCCAACCAAATCAAACTCTGGGCCCTTTGGATACCATAATCCTAGAGTTGGGGTGTGAGCCAAATATCGAAGAATTCGCTTCACAGCTAAGTGATGCGACTCCTTTGGTGCCGCTTGAAATCGAGCACACATGCAAACACTAAGCATGATATCTGGCCTAGATGCACATAAATAAAGCAGAGACCCAATCATGGAGTGGTATACCTTTTGATCGAACTCTTTACCATTGTCATCAGGACCTAGATGATGTTTGGCCGGCATTGGTGTTGTGAAGCCTTTGCAGTCTTGCATACCGAACTTCTTCAGGCACTCTTTAAGATATTTCTCTTGAGATATGAAGATGCCGTTGCGTTGTTGCCGTATTTGAAGACCGAGGAAGAACTTCAGCTCCCCCATCATGGACATCTGATATTGCTCTTGCATCATATATCCAAACTCTTCACTGTACTTCTGATTTGTGCAGCCGAAGATAATGTCATCCACATATATTTGGCACACAAACAGTTCACCATCGTATGTCTTCGTGAAAAGAGTGGGATCCAGGGAACCAGATATGAAGCCTTTGCTCTTCAGAAAGTACTTGAGTGTATCATACCAGGCCCTAGGGGCTTGTTTGAGGCCATACAGTGCCTTGTTGAGCTTGTATACCATATCAGGATGTTTTGGATTTTCAAAGCCAGGTGGTTGTGCAACATACACTTCTTCTTCAATCTTGCCATTGAGAAAGGCACTTTTCACATCCATTTGATATAGAAGTATGTTATGATGATTTGCATAGGCCAGCAGTATGCGTATGGCTTCAAGCCTAGCCACAGGAGCAAATGTTTCATCGAAGTCAATGCCCTCCACTTGAGTATATCCTTGAGCAACGAGACGAGCTTTGTTTCTGACAACTTGACCATGCTCATCTTGCTTGTTGCAGTATATCCATTTGGTGCCTATTATGTTGTGCTTCCGTGGATCAGGACGCTTAACCAGTTCCCATACATTATTCAGCTCAAACTGTTGAAGCTCTTCTTGCATAGCTTGAATCCATTCAGGTTCCATGAAGGCTTCTTCAACTTTCTTGGGTTCTGATATTGAGACAAATGCGAAATGCCCACAGAAGTTTGTTAGCTGAGTTGCCCTTGAACGAGTGAGTGGACCAGGTGCATTGATGCTGTCAAGTATTTTGTCAATCTGTACTTCATTTGCAACACGAGGATGTATAGGGCGAAGACTTTGCTCTTGCTGATCTGTGTTGTCATTTGGAGGTATATCTTCAGGCTGAGCATTGTCTTCATGTGGATCAGGTGCTGAGATGATAAGTTCTTCTTCTGGATGAGCTTCAGAAGGTACAATCTCTCCAGTTCCCATAAGCTTGATTGATTCATTTGCTGGAACTTCATCTAGCACATTTGGCAATTGCTCTCTTTGTGATCCACTGGTTTCATCAAACCGCACATCCACTGTTTCAACCACTTTGTAGTGGAAGAGATTGAAGACTCTGTAGGAGTGCGAATCCTTTCCATATCCAAGCATGAAGCCTTCATGTGCTTTTGGTGCAAACTTTGAGGTGTGGTGTGGGTCCTTGATCCAGCATTTTGCGCCAAATACTCTGAAGTAACTGACATTTGGCTTCTTGCCAGTTAGGAGTTCATAAGATGTCTTGTTCAGAAGCTTGTGAAGATAAACACGATTGATTGTATGGCATGCAGTGTCAATGGCTTCAGTCCAGAATTTTCTTGGAGTTTTGTATTCAGCTAGCATTGTTCTGGCCATCTCAATGAGTGTTCTGTTCTTGCGTTCGACGACGCCATTTTGCTGTGGCGTGTATGGAGCTGAGAATTCATGTGTGATGCCCAAGGTATCCAGATATGTATCAAGGCCAGTGTTCTTGAGTTCAGTGCCATTGTCACTTCTGATGTGCTTTATCTTGGCGCCAAAGTCGTTCATGGCTCGATTGGCGAAGCGTCTGAAGACATCCTGCACTTCAGTCTTGTAAAGGATTATGTGCACCCAAGTATATCTAGAATAATCATCAACAATTACGAATCCATAGAGGCAAGCAGAAGTAGTAAATGTTGAGTAGTGAGTGGGACCGAAAAGATCCATGTGAAGCAGTTCGAAGGGTTGAGTAGTAGTCATGATAGTCTTCGAGGGATGTTTTGCCCTTGTCATCTTCCCTGCTTCACAGGCACCGCATAAGTGATCTTTCTTGAACTTGACGCCCTCGATGCCTATGACGTGCTTTTTCTTCGCAAGGGTGTGGAGGTTCCTCATGCCAGCATGCCCAAGCCTTCGATGCCAAAGCCAGCATTCTGAAGCTTTTGCAAGAAGACATACTGCAAGTTGTGGTCCTGCTGAGAAATCTACCACGTACAAATCACCTTTCCGATACCCTTCAAACACTAGAGATTTGTCAGATTCCATTAGCACCAGGCAGCGATATTTGCCAAACATTACAATCATATTCAAATCGCAAAGCATTGAGACAGACATTAAGTTGAAGCCAAGGGATTCAACAAGCATGACTTTATCCATGTGTTGATCCTTTGAGATTGCAACTCTACCTAGACCCAATACCTTACTTTTACCAGTGTCAGCAAATGTAATGTGGCTCTTATCGCATGGACGTAAAGTTGAGTCCATAAGAAGGCTTCTTCTGCCAGTCATGTGATTTGTACACCCACTGTCAATAATCCATTCTGAAGACTTTGAAGTTGCTGGTGTCGTACCCTACAGTGCAGTTAGGGGGATAGGCTTCACGAAGGGTATTGTGAAGCATAAACATTTGACGAACCAGTGGGTTATGAAAACTTAGATCCAGATTAGGACTAATAGGGGGAGTAGCATGCGATTCAGGAACGAAGTACATAATGATGCCATTCTGGCATTTTATCTTGCGCCCTACAAGATTTTTAAGGTCCCCAGCAATAGCGTCAGAAGATTTTGTTTTTCTGCTGGAGACCTTTCCCTGCAAAAGAGAGTTAAGCTTTCTTAACCACCCACATTTTCAAGGGTGGCTTAGAAGCAATAAGTCTAAGTGCAGCATCTGAGAATTTTGGCTTTGAAGCCCTAGCAAACAGTCTAGCAGGGGGACAACAGTAATCATAAGAATAGGCAGAATAGTTTGTATTCATATGAACATGGCGGTTTGATGAACAGTTCTCATTTTCATATGCCTGATTATGGTTTCCCTGCAAAACATTTGCGTTAGTGCGACTCTGGTGAGTCCTCTGTCTGTATGAAGCCTTTGGACCATATGAAGCCTTTGGTCTTAGGTTTGTCTTCTTCAAGTGAGGTGTCATGAAGACATTCACAGGAAGATTTTCCAAACACTTTTTCGGAACCCAGATCTTCTTCATAGGCGGTCCATTCCTGCAGTTAGTACCAATGTACCTGGCAAACACTTCACCATTCTGATTCTTAAACAGTTTATAGTTTGCATCAAAGGATTCATCAATGATAATGGGGTTAGCACAAGTGAAGCCAGACAGATTGGATGGATCTGCTGAGGATTCCTTTGCAGCAACCCATGTGGTTTTGGGGTACTGCTCAGGTTTCTAGTAAGAGCCATCTGCATTAATTTTCCTCACGAACCCAACACCCTCTTTCCTAGGGTTTCGGTTTAGAATCTGCTTCTTAAGGACATCACATAGTGTCTGATGCCCTTTCAGACTTTTGTACATCCCTCTTTCAAGCAATGTCTTCAACCTAGCATTCTCATCAGCAATAGCAGTGGTATCCTCAGGAGAGGGGTTAGTTACCACGTCAACAGTTGAAGATATTGCAACAGTAGTAGCAGTGGAACATTCAGCAACAGAATTAGCATTATCACGCTCAATGCATTTAAGACATGGTGGTTCAAATCCTTCCTGAGCGGGACTGATCTGTTCGGAGCGAAGTGACTCATTTTCCTTTTGAAGATCTTCATGATCCGCTCTCAACTTCTCAAGATCTTGCTTCTTTTGAAGATAATCATAGGAGAGCTTTTCATGAGTAGTTGAGAGAGTCTCAAGACGATCTTCAAGTTCCTGATACTTAACGTGAAGGTTTTTTATGTCTTCAATTAAGGATTCAGAATGAGTCATTTCGGCACCCAACAGATCATCGCTTCTGTCTAACAGTTTTTGAATATGTTCCATAGCTTTCTGTTGTTCAGTTGCAATTTTAGCAAGTGTTCTGTAGCTAGGTTTTGAATCACATTCAGAGTCATCGTCACTAGATGTTTCATAGCGAGTAGTGCGTGTGTTTACCTTGGCACCGCGTGCCATGAAGCAGTAGGTAGGAGTGGAGTCGTTCTTGTCATTTGCGTCGGTGTCGGTGATGCAGTCATTGTCTTCAGTGCTGAAGATGGACTTGGTGACGTATGCTGTAGCCAGACTCGCAATGCCAGAATCAGACTCCTCCTCAGACTCCACCTCTGCCTCCTCAGATGCGGACTCCTCCTCTGAATCCATCTCCTTTCCAACAAACGCACGTGCCTTGCCAGATGAGCTCTTCTTGTGTGATGAAGACTTTGATGAAGACTTGGAAGAAGACTTTGAGTGTTTCTTCTTCTTCTTGTCGTCAGAATCATATTCCTTGCTCTTCTTCTTCCTTCTGTTCTCATTGTCCCACTGTGGACACTCAGAGATGAAGTGCCCAGTTTTCTTGCACTTGTGACATGTTTTCTTCTTGTAGTCATGAGCAGAAGCTTCATCATTCCTTGAGCTTGATCGTGAAGATTTTCTGAAGCCTTTCTTCTTGGTGAATTTTTGGAACTTCTTCACTAGCATTGCAAGTTCTCTTCCAATGTCTTCAGGATCATCAGAACTGCAGTCAGATTCTTCTTCAGATGAGGAGACAGCTTTTGCCTTCAAGGCTCGAGTTCGCCCATAGTTTGGACCGTAGATATCTCTTTTCTCAAAAAGCTGAAACTCATGTGTGTTGAGCCTCTCAAGTATGTCAGACGGATCGAGTGTCTTGAAATCAGGACGTTCTTGAATCATCAGGGCCAGGATGTCAAACGAACTATCAAGTGACCTCAGCAGCGTCTTGACGATTTCATGTTTGGTGATCTTAGTGGCGCCGAGGGCTTGAAGCTCATTTGTGATGTCAGTGAGCCGATCAAACGTGTGCTGAACATTCTCATTGTCATTTCGCTTGAAGCGGTTGAAGAGGTTGCGAAGAACACTGATTCTTTGATCTCTCTGGGTTGAGATGCCTTCATTGACCTTGGAGAGCCAGTCCCAGACTAGCTTGGATGTCTTCAAGGCACTCACATGGCCATACTGTCCTTTGGTCAGATGACCACAGATGATATTCTTGGCAGTAGAGTCCAGTTGAATGAATTTCTTGACATCAGCAGCAGTGACACCTTCTCCAGCCTTGGGAACGCCGTTCTCGACGACATACCATAGGTCAACATCAATGGCTTCAAGATGCATGCGCATCTTATTCTTCCAGTAGGGATATTCAGTTCCATCGAAGACGGGGCAAGCAGCGGAGACTTTGATTATCCCTGCAGTCGACATAGCTAAAACTCCAGGTGGTTAAACCGAATCACACAGAACAAAGGAGCACCTTGCTCTGATACCAATTGAAAGTGCATTATATCGACTAGAGGGGGGGTGAATAGGCGATTTTTATGAAAGTCTTCAAAACGTGAGAGTTATGAAGACAAACAGTGAAGATTATGCCTATTACTATGCAGCGGAAGTTAGATTACACTAGGCCAGCCATGGTCATGTATTCAATAGAGTGAAAGCGCAATGACAAACAGCTCCAGTGTAATAAGGATCAGGTAGGAAGAAGTTATGAAGCCAAACAGATCATACATTCATGTTGTGAAGACAAAAGATAAAGCAAGCATGCAATGGCTTCACAATGAATAACTGTAAGTAAAAGGAAGTGAAGATGAAACCAGTGACACGTTGAAGACAATGATTTGTTGGACCAGTTCCAGTTGCTGTGACAACTGTACATCTGGTTGGAGCGGCTAGGTATTTAAACCAAAGGACACACAGTCCCGGACACCCAGTCAAGGACACTTAGTCCAAGACACCCAGTCCTCACCGTTTTCTCCTTGAGCTAAGGTCACACAGACCTCGTCCAATCACTCTGGTAAGTCTTCAAGGTAGACTCCCAAACCTTCACAGACTTCGTTCACTGGCAATCCACAATTTCTCTTGGATGCTCTGAACGAGACGCCTAACCGTCTAGAGGATGCACAGTCCTCAAGTGTAATAAGTCTTCAGATCACACAGACACGAAGACTTAAGTGATGCCCAATTTACTCTGGCTCTGGGTGGTTAGGGCTTTTCTCCTCGCTAGGAATTTTCTCTCAAAGGCTTCGAGGTGGGTTGCTCTCAAACGACAAAAGCCGTGCACTAAAATCTGAGCAGCCAACCGTTTATGGTTGTGGGGGTGGACTATTTATAGCCACTTGGCAACCCGACCTGATTTGTCCGAAATGACCCTGGGTCACTAAGGAACTGACACGTGTACCAACGGTCGAATTTTGAACTCACACGGCAACTTTACTTGAGCTACAAGTAAAGCTGACTTGTCTGACTCTGGACAAGATTTTCTCTCATAGTCTTCGCTCGAAGACATAGGATTTGAATTAGGCATCACTTCAGTCATTCTGACTGGTTCTCTTGGACCCCACTTAACAGTACGGTGGTTCCTACCACACAACATAAATGAAATGAAACTACGAAGGATCTAAGTCTTCAAGTTCCATAAGCTTCATAGGGAGTCTTCTCATGTAATTGTCTTCAATATGAATATCTTCATAAACCACCATTGTCTTCAATGTCTTCATACATTTTTAGGGGTCATCTCTGGTAGTGAAACCGAATCAATGAGGGACTTCTACCTGTGTTTTCCTGCAATTCTCACAAACACATTAGTCCCTCAACTAGGTTTGTCGTCAATACTCCAAAACCAACTAGGGGTGGCACTAGATGCACTTACAACTTTTGCAATCCCACTATGTTGAGAAGATTTTGAGCCGTTTTGGATATTCGGACTGCAAACCTTCTGCAACACCATATGATCCTAGCGTGCGGATTCGAAAGTTCGAAGGCACGGCTGTAGATCAATTGAGATATTCTCAAGTGGTTGGTTCACTGATGTACCTAGCATGTGCTACTCATCATGACATCTCATTTGCCGTGTGCAAACTGAGCCGGTTTGTATCCAATTCGGGAGATATGCATTGGCATGTTGTTGAGCGAGTGATGCATTATTTGCAAGGTACTATGAACTATGGAATTCACTATTCTGGGTACCCGACGGTACTTGAGGGGTATAGTGATTCGAATTGGATATCTGATGCTGATGAGATGAAAGCCACAAGTGGACATGTCTTCACACTTGGTGGTGGTGCTATTTCCTAGAAGTCTTGCAAGCAGATGATCTTAACCAGATCGACTATGGAAGCAGAAATCACAGCATTAGACACATCATGCGTCAAAGCAGAATGGCTTCGAGAGCTTTTGATGGATTTGTCGGTGGTTGATAAACCAGTGCCGGCTATCCTTATGAACTGTGAAAATCAAACAGTGATTGCCAAGGCTAAGAGTTCAAAGGACAACATGAAATCCACAAAGCACATAATAAGAAGATTGAAATCTGTCATAAAATCAAGAAACACCGGAGTAATAGCGTTGGATTACATCCAGATGGCTAAGAATCTGGCAGACCCTTTTACGAAAGGGCTATCACGGATTGTGATAGAAAATGCATCGAGGGAGATGGGTATGAGACCCACGTAAGTTGCCATGGGGGTAACCCAACCTATGTGATCGGAGATCCCGTGAATTAGGACCTGGGAAAACAATTCAGCGGTCAACTGAGGAGAGTATCCTTAATTAACCCACTCCGTTGGAGATGAACAATACTCTCAATTCTGTAAGGCGGGCTGACTTTTGTCTTAATGTGTTCCAAAGGTTGTGTAAGCAAGATGCTAACCTACATAGCATTCTTTGGAGGAACACACCTATGTGAGCCCGACTGCTGGTCACAGTCTATGAGATTGGGTAATCTCTATTAAGCTCATGAGAAGGTACGGAGTATGAGTAATAAGCTCCACCCGTGGGGTTTAGCCTTCGGTAGCCATGTATCAGCTGACAATAGGCGAAACTTCTGCACGCCTAACAATTCAAGGCATAGTCCATTGTTTAGTTGTGAAGAAGTCTAATCATGTTGCTCTAGGTGAAAGTTCAACTTAACAGTCTCCACTGAAAATACTGGTATATCAAACATTGTTTGGAACAGTTGACAAACTTATGTGCCTTGAGATCTGGTGGGGGACTGTTGGATTATGGATGGGCTTAGGCCCATATAAGACACTAATCCCTGGTTAATCTTGAGGCCCATGTATGAGATGGCAGATGGTGGGAAGTTTAGTCCCACCTTGCTAGTTGAGAAGAGTTGAGACCCCTTTATAAGGGTTGCTCTACCACTTGCCATTGGGAGCTTGGGAAGAGGAGTGGTACACGCGCGCTCCTCCTCCTCCGCCGCCCGCCTCGCCTCGTCCCGATGCGCGTGTGCCATGGGTTGCGGGAATAAGCTGAGCCAAAGCTTACTTTTGCCGCTCAGGAACGAATTAATTAATCAGGGATTAATTAACGAGTCGCTAACAGGTGGGCCACTGTCCAAGACGTTGGACTGTGTGCTGACCCGCGTTGCCGGGATTCATCGACTCCCTTGCTGGGGTGCAACCCTTGTCGGGACCCGCGTTGCTGGGAGTGGGCCGACTCGGTTGTGGGCCTCGGTCTGGCCCATGACTTTCCCCCTTGCGGACTATATAAGAAGGCTCTGGCTAGTGAAGTAACCAAGTTCGGTTCACTCACTCCCTCTCGCGTGACCTAGCCGTCATCTATTGTTCCTCACTCTGTGTTGCCTCCGGCGATCCCATCCCGACGACCGCGTGCACGGCTGGTTGGGAGAGCAGGTGCCTCCGGAACCCTGTCGTTCGAGATCCTGCCCGGGAGAACGGCAATAAGGTTTTTGGGGAGCGTCTCGATGCGACTGCTCCCGATCCGTCCACAACTCTGTTAGCCTCTACTTCCACTACTTTCTCTGCACCGACACCATGTCCGACGACGCCGCCGCTAAGAAGAAGGCCACGGACGACGCCGAGGTTGCTGCTGTTGCCGCCGTGTTGGCCTGGCCAACCGGAGGGTATGATCTGTTCATCCCTCATTTACTCGTACTTATGCTAGCCGTATATGTGATGCTCAAAGAAGGTTCGATTTTATGTTCTGCATGTGCTAGTATGCTTAGGTATCGCTATGAGATGCATACCTTTTATGCCATGCTTACTGTTTACTCATGGATAAGTCTAATCAGAAAAGTGCTAATATTTCCAACAGCGGTGGCCTCCCATGTTCTACTCTTCCTTGCTATCGACACCGGCGAACATGGACCTGTCGACCTCGTGTTCGTGGTGGCGGGGCGCGAATGGCGGTGGCGACGCAATCGATTGGAGCTGGCGAAGACCTCGGCTTTGTCCTCAATTTCTCTGAGGTCGCGTCGATGTCCGCGAGTGGCGTCTCTCTCTACTCATAGGACGCGCAGTCACCATCGCTCGCAAAGGATCTTGCGGGCGCTGCGGTAGGACAGGAGCAATGCTTGATACTCATCTAGGAAGCCGAGGCAGTCCACCACCATGGCCGTGACGACGTTGTCGTTCGCGGTATTTTGGTCCCCCGTTTGTTGGTGTTCGTCAACGAGTGAAAGGTTGTGCCTTTGGTCCCGTTGCACCTGCAGGAACATCGGCTCCCGCCCTTCACACACCATGTTGGTGAAGTTCACTCGTGCCTGCTTCAAGGTGATGCCGGCATGGACCGACGAGGGTGGTGGTGGCGGCTCGTTGTCAGCCACCTCGCCCATCGTCTCGCCGTCATCCCTACCATCCGAAGAGCTAGCCGGAAAGCTATCGTGTATCGGGTTGTCTTGGCGGGCCTGCCAGCTGGCCGCAATGTTGGATAGCTCCTGCTTCTGTTCGGTGGAGAGGTTGTCTCACACTGCTTTCAAGCTCTAGCCATGGAGGGCGTGGTACATAGAGAACATAGGGAGCGAAGGTGTGGTGTGGATATTGCTGGTGCCTACTATGTATAAATAGCGGGCGCCGGCTAGGCCAACCGTGCCATGTATTAATGCCGGCAAGCGGACATATGGGTGACATTTGCATGTGGGCGCCGGAGTTTGATTTTTTCGCAACCATGCTTGTTGAATGTCGGCAGACGGGCGGACGGGGCACGTTTGCATGTGGAGAGAAGGCGCGTATATCGGGATACACGCCGCTTTAATGCCAGCCCTAGTGAGAGGGCGTGTCCATTCTTGGCCGGCATCAATGCAACGCTTGTGCTCAGGAGCGGCGCTGACCCGTATGAATGCGTGGCAACTGCTTCGCACAGGAAAGGCCGCACGTGTAGGAGAGGATTTTCGCATGGGTCTGGGGTGTCGGACGCGTGCGTGGCAACGGACACTCGTAAAGCCCATCTAATTTGCCTTCAGTTTACGTGAAAACGAATGTCCGAATCGATCCGTGAATTGATGGGTACCGCGTTGGATGACAAATTATGTCCATACCGCTGGTCTAAATAAATTATGAGCAGTTTGAGAATGAGCATCGGAGATGCCCTCGGTGTGGGAAAGCATTAGGTGCTTGTGCTCCAAACACTCATAGGCGTCCTGCCATGTTCAAAAAATTGAATTTAAATTCCCCAAACAGGTCAAATAAAAATGTTGGATTTGTGCTTTTTATTTCCCTATGTATATTTCCAAATTATATTTGAGTTTTTACAGGTTGTAGCCACATGTCTAACGAACATTCACATTTTTTTATCTTTTGAAACGTTTAACTTAACTTTAAAAAAAATCAAACCACGTGAGTGATGGGAATACTATATATTCTCCCGGGTCAGCACACTACACACTGGAAAAGTTGACGGCCTCCCACACAGGAATAGATATTGATGAATTGATTATTTCTGAAAGAAGAAATTTTCTATTGGTTATAAATGGGATAATTAATATTATACCGAATCGATTTTCTGGATTAGTGCATCTCCAACACACTCTTAAATTGCCCGTATACGTCCGGATGTATTGTGTCATCCAACGAAATCGCCCATATACCTCCGGATGTACTATGATATCCAACACGGGCATGTATCGGTCCGTCGACCGGTCCGGAAGCACTTTTTCCCGCAAAACCGAGACAAAGTTGGGGTTGCTTTGCCGGAGTCCGGACAACAGCCACGTAGGACTCCGAGAATCTCGGCCCACCCGAAACCCCTTCCGGCCCCATTTTCTTCCAATCCGCTCCTTCTCCCCCGTTGCTTTGCATCTGCGCCCTCCACCTCCGACGCCGATAATGTACCTCTCCGGCCGGTACACAGGTGTTGTTGGACCGCGTCGTCCACCCATGACAGATCCGTAGGCAGGTACACTCCGTCCCTACCTATGTCATCCATGGCGGTCAACACTCCCGGTAGGTGTTCGATGAAATGTCATTGAGCTTAGTTTTGAACGCCATGTCGTTTTTAGAGTACGCAAGATGGCAGGGTACTCGACCATGGAGGATGAGTTGTCGTGCGATGCGTGGTTGGCCGTATCCGCGGATTCGCAGGCATGAGCAGAGGGGCCGTTCTGACAGCGCATGTATGATTCATTTCACGTGCGAAAGCACATTGGACATCATCAATGATCGCAATGGGAGCTTGTTGTTGTATCGATGGTGCGCCATCCAGACCTCCGTCACAAAGTTTTATGACACGATTGGTTGGGTGGAGGTAAGGTAGCCATTGCGTGCGGCAGAGGAGGAGATCCTAAATTTTGCCTCTTATTGCTCAAATTGTTGATTGAATCATTCATTTACTCAATGTTGCTCTATACATTGTGTAGCCCGTACGCGTTACCGTGATGTACCACATGATAGAGGGACAACCTTTTTGGTACATACACTATTGGATGAAGCTAAAGGGGCAATATATGTGGGATGACAGGATCCGTTCATGCAAAACTTGTTAAACATCCGGTTAATCTCGCTGAATTTGAATTATTGTTGTACCAGACTTATTTCCATGCTATGTATGGATGATTTGAGCTATTTTCTGTCCGAACTTTGATAAAATCCTCCGTGTTTGCATAAATTTTGCTCGATTATAGTTCAAACTGTGGATGAGATATATGCAGGCATCGTTGGATGGCCTGCTCCCGTATTAGTGTTCGTGAACTGATCTCTCATTGCTCGCGGACGGATGGCGGAACAAATTTGTGGGGAATCCTCTCTCTTGATTAGTAAGACAAATGAGTAGACATCAAGCGATGACTCTTTGCACAAAAAATCCAGAAATAATGCGAGCATCAGGACTTGAATCTTGGTGGACTGGAAATACCACTGACCTTTTAACCATCCAATCACAGATTAGTTCGCAATCTTACCATTTTTTTGTCAAAAAAGGTTTGGCGAGCCAATGGTTGGCAAACTTCTATTTTACAACAAATGGTTGGCAAAACTTGGTAACGCATACTACGACATGGACCAAACATGCTTGCATGCATACACAACCGATCAAGTTACACGAGTCAATACTTCTAAAAAATAAGTTACACGCGTCAAACAAAGGAGTGTCTTATACGACGTTTTCGTCAATGACGAGGTGTCTACGGCAACTTCGTAAATTTTAAGATGATATGCCGGCTCAGTCTTTCGGAGGTCCTAATATGGATAGGGTATACGTGTGTGCGTTCATAGGGGTGAGTGTATGCGCGTCTGTGTTCAAAAAAGAGTGTCTCATACCGTACACATGGAATTCGACTGAGGATGTCGATTGTCTTGCTGGATAGTCAGAAAAAGGAAGTTTCTGCTCAATAGTTGCATGTCATTCAATGTTGGCTCCAGTGTGAGACCAGAATCAATGCGGTGTTGGCGCTCTGAAGCGGCGCTGACCGGCATAAATGCGTGGCAATTTCTTTGCACAGAAAAGGGCGTAGACGCAAGAGAGGGTTTTCGGATGGGTCTGGGATGCCAGACGTGTGCGTGGCAAAGGTCCGGCTCCCGCAAGGCTCCCCTTATTTGCCTCCAGTTTACCAGAAAATGAAGATCTAAATGGGTCGACGGACCGATTGGTACTGTGTGGGATGACAAATTGTGTCCGGACCTTTTGGTGCAAACTGTTGTGGGTGTTTTGGGGGTTAGTGTTGAGGATATGCTCACTAGGGGCTCCAAACACTTATAGGCGTCCTCTCAACTTCAAAGAAATGAATTTATTCACAAACAAGTAATATAAAAAATGTTGGTTTTGTCATTTTTATTTCCATAGGTATATTTCCAATTTATATTTGACTTTTTAGGGTTGTAACCACGTGTCTAATGAACAATCACCTTTTTGAAATCTTTCGAAACATTTAACTTAACTTTTATTTTAACATTAAACCTTGTGAGTGTAGCGAATATTATATATTCTCCCAGGTCAGCACATTGGAAAAGTTGACGGCCTCCCACACTGGAATAGCCATCAATCAATCGAATATCCATTCTGGTGAACAGTAAACTCAAAAAATACTAAATAAATTTAAAAATTTCAGATTTTTGTTTCATGGAAGATATTTTGTAAGTGAGGTCTGTCACATTTCAGAGCATTTAGACGTCTGAATAACTCTCAGCAAAATAAAACAAAGTCGGTCTCAAAGAGTAAACTTTTGCACATATCCTTCTTTTTTCCGAGAGCTTCTCAGATGTTCAAATGAGCTGAAATTTGACACGGACCTTATGCACTAAAACATTTTTCATGTAAAAAAAATTAGAACTTTTCTAGTATTTCTTTTGATTTTATTGTTCATGCGCAGAAGTAGATGAGCTCGGGAGCCATTTAGCCACTCTCTTGATGAATTGATTATTTCTAGAAAAAGGAAACTTTATATTGGTTATAAAATGGGATAATTACACCGAATCGATTATCTGGATTAGTAAGACAAATGAGTAGACCCGGGGTAATTTATATTCTACCGATCAAATACAAGGATTAGTGCAACTTCAAGACAGACACGTAAACCACTCGCATCCGTTCGGACTGCGGAAGCCATCCAACGCATGGCTGTAACGATCCATGGTGCGGCTCGGACATGATTTCTTTCGCAAATTGGAGACAAAGTGGAGGGGAGGGTTACACAAGTACGGACACCCGAAACGCAGGACTCCGACACCCCCGGCCCCCCAATCCCCTTCCCAGTCACATTTCCTTCCACTTCGTCCCATCTCCTCCTTGCTTAGCATCTGCACCCTTCACATCCGCCACCGCCGCTGTACGTTTTCGGCCGCCACAGAGGCATTGCCTGACGTCCATAACAAGCACTGACGCACCCGCTCGCCGTTACGCCGGAGCTTTCCACCCTAGAGCCGTTTGTACCCACGTATACTCCGCCCCCTGTCGACAAACTTCATGTAGGACACCAAGCCCGGAAGGTGTTCTATCAAATGCCATTGAGCTTATTTTGAAATGTTATATTATTTTTTAGGGTATGAAGGATGGTGAGCTACTCGACCATGGAGGATGATTTGTTGTATGATGTGTGGCTGGCCGTATCCGCGGATTTCATAGGCAAGAGCAGAGGGAAGCCCTTTTGGGAGCAAGTGCATGAAAAGTTTCACGCACGAAAGCACATTGCGTCCTATGACATGTACGTCATTCAACCACGCAACGTGAGGTCGATGTCATATCACTGCCACGCCATACATATCAGCGTCACCAAGTTTTGCGACGTGGTTCGTCAGCTTGAGGCAAGGTGGCCATTGCACGCGGTAGAGTACGACATCGTAAGTTTTACTTCCTCTTGCTCAACTTGTTGATTCATTCATTCACTAGCACATTATATGTAGCCCGCAAGCGCCACCGTACTGTATCACAGGACAAAGGGACGATCATTTACGTGCATACACTGTTGAACGACGTCCATTCATGATAAACTTGTTGGACATCCGGGATCTAGTCGAATTAGAGACATTGTTGTACTAGATTTAATTTACATGCTATGTATGGATGATTTGTGCTATTTTCTATCCGAACTTTGATGAATATCGACCGGTTTGCATGAATTTTGTTCAGATAGTTAAAATGCGGTCTAAAATTTATGCGGCTATGGTTGGATGGTGTCCTCCCGCATCTGTGTCCCCAAACGGATGCGGGAGGAAATTTGCGGGTTGCCGATGGAGATGCCCTTAGTAAAACAAATGAGTGGACATCAAGCGAGGACTCTCTGCGCGTACATACATGTGGAAGGATTAGGGTAAGTTTTCTTAGGGGAAACACTTAAGCTCAGCTGATCGATCGCGTGCGAGCGTCCTCTGGCTCTGTGTCCGTTCGATTGACTCTTGATCAGACGGTCGGGAGCAACCGGCTCCATGTCCATGTTTTTTGCAACTGAGCCTTTGTTTCAGAACCGAAGAGGTACTAGATCATGCAGCGACAGAGACTTGTGCAGCGGGAGGGCGACGACGGCAAGAATTCCAGCCGGATCTCGCCGGATCTGATGAGGATTGCATGCGGGCAGGATGCGGGGACATCCAGGAGCAGCGGGGACGCAGACTCGTGCGGCTGGGAAGGAGACGACTGCGAGGATTGTAGGTGGATCTCGCCGGATCCAACGAGGATGGCGCAGGTAGGTAGGGCGACCTGGTCCGAGGTCCGGTGGTCGCCGGCGGTGGCGCAAAGGCGGGGACGGGTGGCGTCGATCCTCCCTCACCACCATCCGGCAAAGCTCCTGACGAATGATGGTGGTCTTTTTTTTTGCAATTTCCTCTCTCTTGCAAGAAAGGTTTTTCTGTAACATTATTCATGTCGCAAAACTTTCTTCCATAATATCATACCAAGGTGAAGAAAACAATAACTCTGCAACATTACAACTGTTGCAAAGTTTTTATGCAATAATACCTTTGTGCAAAAGTCTTGTGGAACAATACATCTATCACAAAGTTTTTTGCAACAAGACCTTTGTTGTAAAACTTCTACAACAGCAGCTCTGTTGCAATGGTAAAGATGGCGTTGTGCCGCACGATGTCGCTACATCAAACGGCTCACGAGACGGCTGATCTTCAAAAAAGATCCGCCGGCCTACGCGTAGCAGCGCCCTTTGCTTAGTGGACAAATTTACCCTATCAATTGTTACCTAATTTTTGTGTCAACTAATGCGAGCATCAGGGCATGAACCAAATTTGCCCTGTCCTTTGCTTAGTGGACAAATTTACCCCGGCAAAACTTGGTAACGCATACTATGACATGAACCAAACATACTTGGGTACATACACAACCGATCAAGTCACACGGATCAAACCATATCATATCATACACATGGGATTCAACTCAGGATGTCGATTGCCTTGCTGGTTGGATAGTCAGAAAAAGGAAATTTCTGCTGCGTGGTTGCATGTCATGCATCGTTGGTGCCACGAATATACAATTGGAAACGCCAGGCCTTCGTTGATCGTGCATTGCCGATGAGATATTTTATATTGGTGAGGTTACATGGCGTGCGATTCCCGCGTGACCTGGACGTTCCCCAGGCGGACTGACAGAGATGGCACCGACGGTATAGCATTCGATCCGATGTGCGTTGTTGGACCGCCGAACAGATTCACCGGAACCGACGAGACCAGCAGCATCCAACGATCCTCCCATGCTTGCATCGCCCGGCCGATTGGCCGATTGGCTACTAAAGTTCAGGTTTCCCAAACAAAAGAAGAGGACGGCGGTTAGCTAGATCGCACCTCAGAGGCCGAGGCCCTGCCGCTGCGGTAATGTGCTCTCCTGAATGAGCAATGGCGTCCAATGTTCTTTTTGTTTGGCGGCCAGTTTTTTAGCGTGTTGAGGTGATGCATACTTGTGTTTTTCTAACAAAAAGGCGCACATATGTTTTAGAGGAATAAAGCAAGGGAAAAGCTTACCTTCAGTCGGCAAATGCACGCGCGAGCGTCCGACGCTTGCGTAGCCGTCAGATCAATCCTGATCAAGCAACCACGCTGGCCATAAGTCAGTCCCGCACGGCTAGTCTTTTTCTTGTAATAAGAGTCTTGTTTAAGTAGATTTCTGCAACACAGGACTAGTTTCAGAAAGAAAGAAAAATCGATTCGGTGGTGAAGTTTTTTTTTCTGCAACTGGGGTCTTGTTGCAAAAGATTTCTGCAACATATCTTTTGTTTTAGAAAGAAAGGAAATATTTCGGTTGTGAAGGTTTTTTTCTACAACAAGGGTCTTATTTCAGAAACATAGCCCCAGTTGCAGTGCCGCAGGAGCGCCCGGCGTTAGAGGGTGAGTGGTCAGACGTTGCAACATGAGGTATGTTTAAGAAACATAGCTCTAGTTGCAGAAAACGGCTAAGAAGCGCCAAGCGTGAGAGGTCGTCACCGTCGTGCTCGATTGGAGCTAGCAGCTGCTCGCGGGTCTGAGATAGAGAAGGAGCAACAACTCCGGCGAGCACGGCAAGGACTGGTTCCCCCGGCGCGCCGGCGGCAGTGATTTTGCGGTGGTCGGGGCTGGCGCCGCACTGGGCGCAGCTGTGTCAGGACGGCGGACAGAGGACAGAGGAATTTGTTTCCGATACTGAGCGACTGTTACAGGAAGTAAGAAGGTGGTCACGCCCGTGGTGGTTAGATCTGACGGTTGTCAGAGCGCTGATCCAACTGAGCTCTATGCGATGGATGTTTCTAATACATCTGCCGATGGACGCGTAGCCGCTCCCATAAAGCAATCAACACATAGACACAAAAAAAGACAAAAAAAATGCTTACACGATTCTTAGCTTTGGTTCAATGATATAGAATTTAGATATGCAATACTTTAAACAACATTTTGATGTGTTTTGGCAAAACTGAAATTTTAAACACAACAGGAGAAACAATGGTTAATCTAAATCCAGCTGTGAACTGAGATCATTATCTGAAGATTGTGCACTTGGAATTTTCTAAAGATTCACAGCACGTGAACGTGTACCAGATGCAAGGACGTTCTCATAGAACGTGGTGTGCGCGTTTGGCTCGTACTTAAAGAAACTCACCCGTGGGATGAAAAACACCCTTTTTTTTAATGTTAAAAGGAGAACTGCTAACTTCATTCAATAGATAGACGGCTGGTCTAGTTTATGAGAAAAATCGGAGCCAAAAACCATACAAACAACGCCAATCAATATATAACACACACATCCTCACGAGCCACGGGTCCCTTTAACCAAATCCATCTCCACGACGATGCCCCCAAAAGAATACACGACGCTGGATTGCGCCACCATCGTCCGATCTAATAAATCAAGGGTTTCCCAGAGCATGTCGGGAAAAAGCAAGATGACAGTGGCTACATCGATGCTTTCAAAAAGGGAGCGACGCCTGAAGACGCCACCATTGACGACTCCGGCAACCGGAGTACGACTTTCGCCGGCGGTGTCATTTGCATAGCCCAAACTCCAGGATGAGGTTAGCGTCGACGTTGTTGGCAATGATACAAATGGAAATGCCAAAGCCTTTCGTTGTTGGCAGATCAGACAGTGAAGTGATGGAGTCCGAGTTACTCGTGACTTGGACGTCTCGGACAGTGCTCAGCGCTCACGCAGGTGCGCGGCTGGGGGTATATGACCCAGCATGCCATTAGCTACTCTCTCCGTTTTCATAATATAAGAATGTTTTTGACACTAACATCCAGTGCTTACACCATGATTCTTGTAATTTTATTATGCCAGTGCGTCGACGCATCCGGCTAATGGCCAGGGCCTAGATCAGGTTTCCCAAACTGCAACAATCGACGGATCAACAAAATTTAGAGAGAAGGCAGACAGTGGTGGCTAGCTAGATCGCACCCAGCCTTGTTTGGTAATGGCAGAGAACGCTATTCTTTCCCCTTTCTTTTTTTGATTCATTCATACGCAGTTATATACGCCCCGCACGAGCCGGCAGCCGCTCCCATCAACAGGTGGCTCCCGGTCCAGAGCATTCATCGGGGCAGCGACACTGCCTGCAGTGCCTGGGCCGGCCGGGAAGAACGGCATGGAGCTCTGCCACTGCATCGTACGTCGATGGGTAAATTCGTAGCGGGAGCGAGAGCCCGGATATGGCAGCGCCATGGCACTGGCACCGACACCAGCCGGTCTGGTCGGCGGCGACCAAGCTCCACCAATTCATTCCGACCGTTCCAAGAGCCAACGGCGAACAAGATTCTCCCTTCTAGAGTACATGCTATCCATCCTGCGATCAATGCGACAGCAACACACTACCCATATTTCGGTGTGCTCTTTTCGGTCGGGAGAGAAAGTTTCTTTATTTTCTGAGTTTTTCAAGTTCCCTTTTCGTCTCCTGTGTATTTGCTGGTTTCGATCGGTTCATGCTTCACCGCAACAGGAGACGTGAAAAAGCTTCTTGTAATTGTCTTCTGCCTTCTATAAAAATATGGTACGTCTTTGACGTATTTTCGAAAAAAAACGACATCGCAAAGAAAAACAATATACTAATGGACGCCGTGACTTCACTTGAGCACAGTTCCTCTCACTGACTTTATATAGGTTTGAGCTTAGTTTCTCCTCATCCTCCTTTTCCATGGTGGCCATCTCGGTGTCTGACTGGATGAGGGGATCTCCAACACTGACCCCAAAACAAACACGGTATCCCTACGGTCACGTCCATGGACAGTGAAGCGGGAACCGGTCATCCAACAATATCCGCATACGTTTGAAACTGAATTTGGAAAAACTAGATGAATTACATGCAAACCATATGATCTTCATCCAAATTGGACAAAAATCTTTACATTCACGACATATTTGAAGTAAACTATAGCGGACTATGCTATTCTAACCTAGTAGAAATGGTCGACGGCCACGGCGACATCTTATTTCCCATGACATGTTTTCCATGTCCGGCAGCAAGCTCATTGGCCGGTTGTGAGCATTGGGAGGTGAAGCTTGAACGGGAGGGGAAGAGTAGTGGCCTCCGTGAAGCTTCGGGCAAGCTCACCAATTGTGAGGCCCGACAAGACGTTGGTGGTGGCCTTCCTGTGACCCAAGCAGCAGCGGTCTCTCATGTTCTACTCTTCGTCGCAATCGACGGCGGCGGATGTTGATGTGTCGGCCTTGTTGTCGTGGCGGTGGGACGTGAATAGCGGTGGCGGCCGATGTGGAGCTGGCAACGTCCTCGGTCTTCTCCTCAATTCCTCCGTCGTCGCGTCGATGTTCGTGAACATAGCGCGTCTGTTTGCCCGCGCGATAGGATAGGAGTAGCGCCCACTGCTCATCTGAGAAGCCTGGGTCGTCCGACACCATGGTTGTTGCGGCGTTGTTGTTCACCGTTGATTTGTGTTCCTCCGTGTGTCGGTGCTCATCGAGGATTCAAAGATTATGTCTTTGATCCTATTTGCGCTTGCCAAAACGCCGCGTCCCACTCATTGGACATGATGTGAGTGAAGTGTGCCCATGCCTGCTCCGATGAGATGCCGGCATGGACTGGTGAGGGCGTTAGCGCCGGCTCGTCGGGCGCCTCGTCCGTCATCTTGTTGGCGCCGGTGTCCTCCGGAGAGCTAGCCAGTAGGTCAGCCTGTATTCGGCTCTCTCGGCGAGCCTGACAGACGGCCGCAATGTCGGACAACTCCTGCTTCTGTTCGGTGGAGAGGTTGCCCCACTATGCTTTCGAGCTCAAGGCCATGGCGAACGTGGTGCACAGAGGGGATCGGGAGTGAAGGTGTGGTGTGGATCTTGTTGGGGGGCTGTCCACGTATAAATAGCGGGTATCGGCCAGGCCAACCATGCCACGTATTAATATCGGCGAGGGGACGAACGTCGGAGTAGGTTTCTAGGAAACCGTGATTGTTTAATACCGGCGAGCAGATGGGCGGGTGACGTTTGCATGCCAAGAGAAGGTGCGTACATAGGGATATGGGGTGGGGCGACACTCTCACCCAGCGCGCCACTTCAACGTTGGCTCCAGTGCGAGGCCATGTCCGCTTTTGTCCGGCATCAATGCGGCGCTGGTGCTCTAGAGCGGCGCTGGCCGGCATAAATGCGTGACAATCGCTTCACAGGGGAGAGGACGCGGACGAGAGAGGGGCTTTTCTGGTGGGTCCGGGGTGTCGGACATGTTTGTGGCATTGGTCCGGCCTTTTGCAAGCCCCCCCCCCCCCTTATTTGCCTCCAGTTTACGAGAAAATAGACATCTGAATCAGTTCGTGAACCAATGGGTACCGAGTTGGATGATAAATTACATCCAAACCTTCCAATCCGAATGATTGTGGGCGTTTTGAGGGTCCGTGTTAGAGATATCCTCAATACGGGAAAGCATCACGTGCCCCAAACACTCATAGGCGTCCTCCCATCTTAAAAAAATGAATTTAAATTCCACAAACATGTAAAATAAAAAAATGTTGGTTTTGTCATTTTTATTTCCCTATGTATGTTTCCAATTTATATTTGACATTTTAGGGATTGTAGCCACGTGTCTAATGAACATTCACCTTTTCAAAAAAAATTGAAGCATTTAACTTAACTTTTATTTTAACATTAAACCATGTGAGTATGGCGAATACTATATATTCTCCCGTCATCACATTGGAAAAGTTGATGGCCTCCCAAATAGTGAACTTTTTCACGGAACCTTTTCCTTTCTGAGAGCTGCTCAAATGTTCAAATGAGTTGAAATTTAGCACAGAGCTCACACACTAAAACATCTTTCATGTAAAAAATAGATTTTTTTTCTAGTATTTCATTTGATTTTACTGTTCATGCGCATAAGCAGATGAGCTCGGGAACCATTTAGCCGCTCTCTCGATGAATTGATTATTTTTTAAAGAGGAATTTTCTATTGTTGGTTATAAATTGGATAATTAGTATCTCCTCAAAAAATGGGATAATCAATATTATACTAAATAGGTTTTTTTTTGCATGACAGTACGTGTCTCATTCATATCATAAAGATCAAAGTATAGGTCACATAAGGACCAACATGACAAAACTGAAAAGATAGGAGAACATCTATGAGTAGACCCGGAGAAATTTATATTCTACCAATCAAATACAGGGATTAGTACGACAAATGAGTAGACATCAAGCGCGGACTCTTTGCACGTACGTACACATGGAAGAATTAGGGTATGTTTGCTTAGTGGACAAATTTACCCTGTCAAATGTTGCCTAATTTGACATGAACCAAATGTTAACATGCGGAAGAATCCCATGTGTAACATATGTATGCACGTATGTTTGGTTTATGTCAACAAATGTTTGGCCAGCCAATGGTTGGCAAAACTTGGCAACGCATACGACGGCATGAACCAAACATACTTGGATGCATACACAACCGACCAAAGTCACACGGATCAAACAAAGGAGCGGCTCGATCAAACCATATCATATCATACACATGGGATTCAACTCAGGATGCCTGACTGCCAAACCTTGCTGGCTAGTCAGAAGAAGGAAGTTTCTGCTGCGTGGTTGCATGTCATGCATCGTTGGTGCCATGGATATACAATTGGAAACGCCGAACCTTCGTTGATCGCGCTTTGTAGGTCAGATATTTTATATTGGTGAGGTTACATGACGTGTGATTCCCGCGTGACCTGGACGTTCCCCAGGCGGCCTGGCAGTGAGATGGCACCGACGGTATAGCATCCGGTCCGATGTGCGCTGCGCTGGACCGCCGAACAGATTCACCAGAGCCGACGAGACCAGCAGCATCCAACGACCCTCCCATGCTCGCGCCATACGCGTTAGGCCAACTCCACCGCACGACCTCAAACGAACGTCCGTTTTATTCTGTTTTTGTCTTTCGGGTAGGGATTTGGGGTTGTGTCCGGACATGTCCTGGGATGCGGTGGCCGTGCGCCCACCGCGCGGACGCATCCTTTTGCCCCATCCTATCCGCGTCTATTTTAAAAAAAAAGGGACGTTTCAAATGCCAAACCCCAGTTCACGACCCCAGTTCATCACGCCGGCAACAAAGCCAGCGGCCTACACGACCATCGCCGGCAACATAGCCAGCGGCCGGCAACACAGCCAGCCTCCAAAATGAATAGTTGTCCTCGCCGGCAACACAGCCAGCGGCCGGCAACACAGCCGGCCTCCAAAGTGAATGTTTTTCGCCGGCACACTGCAGCGGCCCAGCGGGCGGGCGGCACACATGCCAGCCTCCAAAAAAAACGGCCACGCCGATCGGACGACCTAGTTCAGGCCTTCGGCATTAAGCATCTCCTTCTGCTTGGCCTCGAACCAGGCCCTCATCTTGTCGCTCATCTTCGACAAGTCCACGCTCATGATCGCAAGGGCCGCCTCCTTCGCTTTGGTGGCGGCATTGGTGGCCTCGATGTCGAGCTGCCTCTGCCTGGCCTTGACGTTGTCGGCCTCGATGTCGAGCTGCCTTTGACGGGCGGCCTCTTCGATGTCAAGCTGCCTTTGACGGGCGGCCTCTTCCATGTCGGACTGCATGGAACCCCGCCGGACGGCCCATGCCAAGCATGAGGATGGGGTGCGCTTTGTTGACGAGGTCCTCCTTCTCGTCGGCAGCGGCCTTGCGCCGCGCGGCCTCCAGCTCCTCGCGCTGGGCGGCGAACTTGGCCGCGTCGGCATTGATCTTGACGGCCGCTCTCCGTTCCCTCCTCTTCGCCGATTCCGCGTCCAACTTGGCGATCTCCTCCGCCGTGCACTCGGACCGCGGCTTCCTTGGCGCCTTCTTCTTCACCTTTGCGGTCGGGTCGACGGCCAGGCCGCCGGAACTCGGCGGGGCGTCGGCCATGGACGGGGAAGAGAGGGGGCGGCGGGAGGGACGTGGGAGGGTTTGGGGGAAATGACGCCAAATGGGCGTGGGGGGAGGGTTTGGTTTCTCCCACCGACAGGCGGGCCAGGGGAGGACAAGCGCACGCGTCCCGCCCGTCCGCGCGCTGTCCGTTTCACTCCAAAACCGGCGCAACTTTGGGCCGGGGATGGGTCGAAAGCGGACACAAAACGGACAAAAGTCTGTTTGCGTCCGCACGCTGGGCCGTCTCGTTTGTCCCTTTTACCCCAAACGGACGGAGGCAAACAGGATAAAGTCGCGCGGTGGAGTTGGCCTTAATGCGTCCGCCCGATCTACTACCAGCGCGCAGTACCACGCTAAGGTTTTCCGAACTGAAGAAGAGGACAGCGGTTAGCTAGATCGCACCCAGAGGCCGAGGCCCTGCTCGGTTCGGCGGTCATTTCATCTCCCGAACTGTAGAAGAGGACCGTGGTTTTCTTTTCTTCCGTCATTTCATACCCCGTTTCAGACGTTCGGTCATGTGCTCTCCTCAATGAGCAATGGCGTCCAATGTTCTTTTGTTTTTTGGCGGGCGGTTTTTTAGGTATGCATGCTTGTGTTTTTCTAATATAAAAAGGCGCACATATGCTTTCAGGAATAAAGCAATCAACACGTTGACACAGTACATATCTAGTATAATGATGCAGATGTACAATTGAAACTTTAAGCACAGCAGGAGAAACAATGGTTAGTCTAGATTGGGTTGTGAACTGGGACCATTATCTGGAGATTGTCTGCTTGGAATTTTCTGAAGATTCACGGCATGTGAACCCAAGATCGGGTGCACCACAACACCATGTAACCTTCTTTTTCCGACAAAGGTGGATTTTATTTGCTGAAAATGGAGCATCAAAAGGATATAAAACACAATAAACACACACCCGACCTCTGTATAGCTAAGATTCACACAACCATTACAAACACGCACACAGAAAAAAACACCGCGACAGGTAGCAAAGTCATATAAGACCAAAGTTATGCACGGGCGAGGAAAAAAGAAAATTCAAAGCAATCCGATCCGCGATCTGCAAACTACGGAAATTACCATATCTGCACCAACCACCTCATGACATCACACGGGCGAAAAGATTCTTCAACAGCAACGCCTTTATGAAGGGAGCGACACTTATGCGTCGCCGTCACCAGATCCAACCACGCGAGGTCGGAATCTAGGTTTTCACCCTGAAGAACCAATTTGAGCATATCCGAACAATGCTTTCAACAAGATAATGACATAAAACATCGTCATTGCTAGGTATATCCAACACGGAAACCTAGGCTTTCACCTTGAAACTCATGACCATGTGCTTGCATAGAACCATCATCGATGTCATTTATGTGTTATCATCACCACTTTTTCGCATCCCAGCAGCTACATGCGGTGTGGACAGCCGCTTCCGCACAACCATCCCTCTCTATCAAGCCGCCATCCATAATTTGCATCTCCATGCTAATGTTAGCCACCGGGTCTGGTGAGATGAAACCTCACGAATACCTTTCGGTGGGTCAGAGTGGTCACCAAGAGCCGACTACCACATTGCTGGAGGGAGCCCAACCCAGGCCCATCGGCCTAGAGACCGACATGGCCGGGGCCGGAGCACAAAATCCAGATCAACATTGCACGCGCGAAGCACAGCCGCCGCTAGCCACAAGATTGACACCATGGACCTCCACTAACGCAGTGTAGCCGCCATGGGCCAACAATCTCGGTAGCATCAGATCTGGGCAGAGAATGCCAGACCATGAAGCAAAGCTCGCGCTGGCCATGTCCACGCGCGCCACCCCATGCCCATGTTGCCCCGCACTGTCGCCGGAGGACGTCGCTGCCTCAGATCAGAGAATGCCGGCTCGTGCATGCCAGCCACCAGCCATGCCGTGATGGATTAAAAGCACATGTCGCCGCTGGTCCTGCCAGCCACTCGTCGAAGCCCCATCAGCATCGCCGTCTCCCAGAGAATCCAGCCGAGGAACCCGACTGGGGCAGCGTGATGGATGGCCTCCCGTGTCGCCAGAGACGGCGCGGGGGCGATCCACTTTTCACGAAGTGAGCCCTGTGACCTGTGTACCAGATGCAGAGACGTTCTCGTGGAACATGGTGTGCGCGTTTGGCTTCCACTCCGGGAGTCCGATTAGTCAAAACTAAAAAACGCCGAGTCAGGCTAGCGTCAACTTTGGCGCTATGGATACAATGAAAATGCCAAAGCCTTTCGGTGTTCCTAGTTGCAGATCAGACAGTGAAGTGACGGAGTTTGATTAGTCAAAACTAAAGAATGACGAGTTAGGAGCATCTCCAACAGTCGCATAAAAATTTCATGTTCAATAAAAATTATAGCGTGTCACTGTAGCACTTTCATTGTGCCAGGAGCAACATTGTTTTAGCAGACGTCCAAAAACGCACGCCCAAAAAAGCGCGCAGTGCAAATTGTGAAGCGCGCGCAATCCGGAGCCCAAAATATGCTGCGCGCAATATCGTTTTTCAGCGCGTGCCCAAAACTTTTTTTAGCGCGCGCAACACTTTACAGCATCCGTTGAAGTTGTTCGGCGCCCAAAAAAACAATTTTTTAGCGCGCGCAGATCTTCTTGGACGCATGTTGGAGATGCTCTTAGCGTCGACTTTGGCGCCATGGATACAAATGGAAATGCCAAAGCCTTTCGCTGTTCCTAGTTGCAGATCAGACAGGGAAGTGAAGGAGCGTGAGTTCCTCGTGACTTGGACGTCTCGGACCGTGAGTGGGTTCGAAAATTCTAAACTTACGGACAGATCGATACGGGCTACCCTCTACGGACGAGGTGACCTCACCTGTAACCTCTTCTCTCCCCCCTTGATTTTAGTGATGGGGCCTGACTGGTTTCCAATTAGCTTCATGCACGTAACCCTGTAGATTGCAATCAGTAAAAGTGGTCCGTAAGTGTAGCAAAACTCAAGTGGGTTTGTGCTCAACGCTCACGCAGGGGCGCGGCTGGGAGTATATGACGTAGCAGGCCATATTTTTTCGAACCGGGCTATACCTCTTTCCATTGCAAATAAACGGAAATACAAAGTTCAGAAACATGACAAGAGAAGAAGGGAAAGAGGTAAAGCGAGTCCGGGCACTGCCAGGAAACCCACTGCATTCGCTCGCCATCGAAACAAATGCTATGGGACGAAAAACTAGACAGCACCCAATATCCATAGCAAACACCCTTAAGTTTTTACTACACACAAAGACATGAGACATCCACAAAAAAACCAAAACGCCGTCACAGGATCGTAGGATTGCCCAGCTCCAGCCAACGAGATTTTTGCAGACCTTCAATCTCCCCCGATCGACACCCTCACCACATTGCACATTTCCATCATGCGCATCGTGCTCGACCTGATCATCTCAGCACCGCTTCGCAGCTTCTTGGTGCCCTCCTCCTCCTGCAGCCCTGTCCAGTACAATATGCCAGTGCCTACCCCATGATTCTTGCAGTTTTGTTATACCAGTGCGTTGACGCATCAGGCTAATGGCCAGGGCCTAGTTCAGGTTTCCCAAACTGCAACAATCGACGGATCAAGAAAAACTATAGTCAGTGGTAGCTAGATCGCACCAGGCCTTGTTTGGTGATGGCAGAGAACACTATTCTTTCCCCTTTCTTTTATTTGATTCATTCATACGCAGTTATATACGCCCCGCACGAGCCGGCAGCCGCTCCCGTCAACAGGTGGCTCTCGGTCCAGACTCCAGAGCATTGATCGGGACAGCGACACTGCCTTCAGTGCAGTGCCTGGGCCGGCCAAGAAGAACGGCATGGAGCCCTGCCACTGCATCGTATGTCGATGGGTAATTTCATAACGGGAGCGAGAGGCCAGATATGGCAGCGTCATGGCACCGGCACCGGCACCGGCATCAGCCGGTTTGGTCGGCGGCGACCATGCTCCGCTCCACCAATTCATTGCGACCGTTCCAAGTACCAGCTGCGAACAAGATTCTCCCTTCCACCTGCTATCCAACCTGCGATCAATGCGAACCAGCACGCACCTACCCATATTTCGGTGTGCTCTTTTCGGTCGGGAGAGAAAGTCTCTTTATTTTCTGAGTTTTTCATGTTCCCTTTTCGGCTCCTGTGTATTTGCTGGTTTCGATCGGTTCATGCTTCACCGCAACAGGAGACGTGAAAAAATGGCATGGCAAAGAAAAACAATATACTAATGGACGTCGTGACTTCACTTGAGCACAGTTCCTCTCACTGACTTTATATAGGTTTGAGCTTAGTTTCTCCTCATCCTCCTTTTCCATGGTGGCCATCTCGGTGTCTGATTGGATGAGGGGATCTCGAACACTGACCCCAAAACAAACACGGTATCCCTACGGTCACGTCCATGGACAGTGAAGCGGGAACCGGTCATCCAACAATATCCGCATACGTTTGAAACTGAATTTGGAAAACCTAGATGAATTACATGCAAACCGTATGATCTTCATCCAAATTGGACAAAAATCTTTACATTCACGACATATTTGAAGTAAACTATAGCGGACTATGCTATTCTAACCTAGTAGAAATGATCGACGGCCGCGGCGACATCCTATTTCCCATGACATGTTTTCCATGTCCGGCAGCATGCTCATTGGCCGGTTGTGAGCATTGGGAGGTGAAGCTTCAGCGGGAGGGGAAAAGTAGTGGCCTCCTGAAGCTTCGGGCAAGCTCACCAATTGTGAGGCCTGACAAACATTGATGGTGGCCTCCCTGTGACCCAAGCAGCAGCGGTCTCCCATGTTCTACTCTTCGTCGCAATCGACGGCGGCGGATGAGGATGTGTCGGCCTTGTTGTCGTGGCGGTGGGACGTGAATGGCGGTGGCAGTCGATGTGGAGCTGGCAACGTCCTCGGTCTTCTCCTCAATTCCTCCGCCGTTGCGTCGATGTTCATGAACATGGCGCGTCTGTTTGCCCACGGGATGCGCAGCCACTATTGCTTACATGTGCGAGCGCTGTGATAGGATAGGAGTAGCGCCCACTGCTTATCTAAGAAGCCTGAGTCGTCCGACACCATGGTTGTTGCGGCGTTGTCGTTCGTCGTTGATTTTTGTTCCTCCGTGTGTCGGTGCTCGTCAAGGATTCAAAGATTATGTCTTTGATCCTATTGCGCTTGCCCAAACGCCGCGTCCCACTCATTGGACATGATGTCAGTGAAGTGTGCCCATGTATTAGGTTTAGAATATTTTGGATGAAGTGTCGTACCCTCCAGGGGTGGCTTTTGTATTATATTTATAAGAGAATGCATGTACAATTAGAAGGCAATACAATATAAGAGACCGTGTATAACTACAATTCTAACACCCTTCCTCAATCTCAACCGTGTTTTGCATGTTGAGATTGTGCCGACAGTGCTCAAACAAAGGTAACGGCAACGGCTTGGTGAAGATGTCTGCAAGTTAATCTTTAGAGGAGATGAACTTGATCTGGAGTAGTTTCTGTGCAACACGTTCTCTGACAAAGTGGTAATCAACCTCGATGTGTTTTGTCTGCGCATGAAATACCGAATTGGAAGAAAGGTATGTAGCGCCAATATTATCACACCAAAGAACCGGTGGATGTTGCTGAGGTACTCGCAGCTCACGAAGCAAAGACTGTACCCAAATAAGTTCTGCGGTTGCATTATCCATAGCCGTATACTCAGCCTCTGTACTGCTGCGAGATACCGTGGCCTGCTTGTGGGCACTCCAAGCAATCAAGTTAGAGCCAAAAAAGACTGCATATCCCCCCGTGGATAGCCGATCATCAGGATTGCCTACCCAGTCTGCATCGGAAAAAGCAGAAAGAACGCCAGAGGTAGCAGGCCGAAGATGCAATCCATAAGAGGCTGTCAGGCGAACATAACGAAGGATGCGCTTGACTATTGTACGATGCGACTCGCGAGGTGCATGCAGATATTGACAAACACGATTGACCGCAAAGGCAATATCTGGTCTGGTGATAGTGAGATAATGCAGGCCACCAACAACACTACGATACTGAGTAGCATCATCAGGAGATAGAAGATCACCATGAAAAGCAGAAAGCTTGTCAGTAGCAGACATGGGTGTAGAGGAGGGGTTGCACTTGAGCATACCAGCACGACATAAGAGGTCCAAGGAATACTTCTTCTGAGTGAGGTAAAGTCCATCAGAAGTGTGAGAAACCTCCAATCCTAGGAAATAATGAAGCTTTCCAAGGTCCTTAATAGCAAACTCAGAACGAAGAGCTGAGAGAAGACGATCAGCAGCAGGCACCGAGGAACTAACAAAAATGATGTCATCAACATAAACCAGAAGATAGATGGTGACATCGGAGCGCTGGAAAAGGAACAATGATGTATCAGCTGTCGATGGAACAAAACCATAAGCATGGAGAGCAGTCGCAAGACGAGCATGCCAAGCACGGGGAGCCTACTTCAGACCATAGAGTGCTTTGTCCAAGCGACAAAGGTGATGAGGATGATCAGAATCAACAAAACCTGGGGGCTGCCTCATATAAACTTCCTCCTCTAATACACCATGAAGAAAAGCAGTCTGGACATCTAATTGTCGGAGAGACCAGCCACGTTGAAAGATCGAGGATGTCGCCTAGAGGGGGGGTGAATAGGCGTTTTTAAAATAATTACGGTTTAGGCTTGAACAAATGCGGAATAAACCTAGCGGTTAATTTGCCAAGCACAAAACCTAAAACAACTAGGCTCACCTATGTGCACCAACAACTTATGCTAAGAAAGATAAGCAACTATGTGATAACAAGATATATGACAAGAAACAATATGGCTATCACAAAGTAAAGTGCATAAGTAAAGGGCTCGGGTAAGAGATAACCGAGGCACGCAGAGACGACGATGTATCCCGAAGTTCACACCCTTGCGGATTCTAATCTCCGTTTGGAGCGGTGTGGAGGCACAATGCTCCCCAAGAAGCCACTAGGGCCACCGTAATCCCCTCACTCCCTCGCACAATGCAAGATGTTGTGATTCCACTAAGGGACCCTTGAGGGCGGTCACCGAACCCGTAAACTTTGGCAACCCTTGGGGGCGGTCACCGGTACCCATCAAATTGCTCGGGGCGATCTCCACAACCTAATTGGAGACCCCGACGCTTGCCCGGAGCTTTACACCACAATGATTGAGCTCCGAACACCACAAACCGTCTAGGGCGCCCTAGCACCCAAGAGGAACAAGCTCAAGGGTACCAAGCACCCAAGAGTAATAAGCTTCTCAACTTGTAACTTCCACGTATCACCGTGGAGAACTCAAACCGATGCACCAAATGCAATGGCAAGGGCACACGGAGTGCCCAAGTCTTTCTCTCTCAAATCCCACCGAAGCAACTAATGCTAGGGAGGAAAAAGAGAGGAAGAACAAGAAGGAGAACACAAAGAACTCCAAGATCTAGATCCAAGGGGTTCCCCTCACATAGAGGAGAAAGTGATTGGTGGAAATGTGGATCTAGATCTCCTCTCTCTTTTCCCTCAAAAACTAGCAAGAATCCATGGAGGGATTGAGAGTTAGCAAGCTCGAAGAAGGTCAACAATGGGGGAAGAACACGAGCTCGAAGGATAAGGTTCATTGGGGAAGAAGACCCCCTTTTATAGGAGGGGGAAAATCCAACCGTTATGTGCTCAGCCCGCACACGAGTGGTACTGCCACTCCACGAGCGGTACTGCCGCTAAGGAGCGGTACTGCCGCACTACTGCCGCAGCGAGGTACCGCACAATCCGACACAGAAAAAGACCCCTCGAGTCGACGCGGTAGGGACCTGGTAAGCCAACGGTAGTACTGCTGCGGAGTCACCGCAGGTACTACCGCTGCGGAGCGGTACTACCGTGTAACACCCCGGATGTAACTTACCCAATATGTATTCCAACTCTTGTCGTTTCCGGCATTAAGTTATTTTATTTTCTCGGGTTCAGGTCTTTGTCTCCGTGTGTTGTTGTCGTTGTCATGCATCTCATATCATGTCATCATGTGCATTGCATTTGCATACGTGTTCATCTCATGCATTCGAGCATTTTCCCCGTTGTCCATTTTGCATTCCGGCGCTCCGTTCTCCTCCGGTGGTCATTTATACCTTTCTTTCATGTGTGGGTACTAAACATTTCCGGATTGGACCGAGACTTGCCAAGCGGCCTTGGTTTACTACCGGTAGACCGCCTGTCAAGTTTTGAACCATTTGGACTTCGTTTGATACTCCAATGGTTAACCGAGGGACCGAAAAGGCCTCGTGTGTGTTGCAGCCCAACACCCCTCCAATTTGGTCCAAAACCCACCTAAACCTCTTCCATCATCTCGGTCGTTCGATCACGATCGCGTGGCCGAAAACCGCACCCCATTTGGACTCTCCTAGCTCCCTCTACCTATAAATATGTGCTCCCCTCCCGAAATTTGCGGATGAACCCTAACCATCTTCCTCCTCGCGCCGCCGGACAACGTCCGCGCCGACTCGGACATGTCCGGCTAGCCGCCGCCGCCACGTGTCACGCCCCCGTTGGCCCGGCCACAACCCCCGCTGCCGGCCCGCCGAAGCCTGGGGCGGGCCCTCGTCGCCGCCTCCCGGGCCGCGTCCCCGCGCCCGTGCCACCAACTCGTCTTCCTCACCGCGCCGCCCGCGCCGGCCGGTCGCTCTGTCGCGCCGCCGTCGACGAACCTCGTCGCCGTCGACGTGCCGAGCCCGCCTCCGTCCATCTCCCGCCACCCAACCTCGCCGCGGTCGCCGCCAGCGCCGCCACTAGCTCCGGCCGACGACCCCGGCCTCCTCCTCCTCGATCTCGGGCCGGCCACCGCCGCCCCTGCCTTGTCCGGCGCGGATCCGGCGAGATCCGCCGCCGCCTCGGTTCGCGTGCCACCGAACCCTAGATCTGGAGGTCCAAATTTTCTTCTAAGTCCCCGTTTACCCAGATCCATATGCCATTTTTCATCATGCTATATCTCCGCATCCGTAGCTCCTTTTTGGGCATATAGCATATCAAAATGTTCGTCTCAGAGAGTACATCATTTCATTCCATTGCATCATTTTCATTTGAATTCATCTTGATGCCCGAAATGCTGTTAGAAGAGGGCTACTTAAGATAATTGTCAGATCTGCTGCTTCATTTAGATATTTGTCATTTTTGCCATGATTATTGTGTGCATGATATGCCCATGAGCTCTACATATGTTTTGTTAAGGGTTTTGCCATCTTTCCAGAGGTGCAACCCATGTATTTTTGTGATGTGTGTGGTGACTAGCACAAGCTTGCAAAGTGGGGCACTTGGTAATTCTGATTTCAGGGACTTAGCATTTCCACTAAGTCCTTGAGCTGTTTATCTCATATGGTCATATGTTCATGTTGTTTCCTAGTGATCCATGCCTCTTTTAAGGATGATCAGTAAGGATGTTCTGTTAACCTTGTAGTGCTCTATCCATCCATGTCTTTGTTTGCAATTATGGAGCACCCTAGCTTGAGTCAATCGAGCTCTACTTTTGTCATTTCGTGAATCTAGGCAGATTGTCTACTTGTTAGCGATTTTGCCGATGATGTTGTAGTTGATCCGTGCATGCTATGCTATTGTTCTTGCCATGTCTAGCTTGCATTTTGTGTATTCTTGATGGGTGTATGCTTAGATGGTCATGACTTGCTCTGTGGTGAGTGCATCAAGCTCGTAAACATGCGTACTTGATATATGTTTTTAGCATGCTCCAGTTTTCACAAAGTCTAAGAACTTATTATGTTTTTGCCATGTTCACATGCTTGCAATTGTATTTTCTGATCCCTTTTGGCTCAAGGTCACTAAGGGACTTTTGTTAAGCTCTTTGAGTAGCTCCATGCCATGCTTTACTTTGCCATGTTCAGGTCCTGTAGCATGTAGTTTTGTTGCTCCGAACAGTGCTACCGATCTGAAATTCCAGACAAGTGTTAATTTCACTAAGTCTGAGATCTGTTTACCATATGCATTTTTTCCATGCTTGTTTGAACCTGTTAATGGATGAATTGGCCGTAGCTCAGTGCTAGACTTTTGTTAAGCATCATGAATGCATCCCTGCCATGTATTTTGATGCCTTGTACTTTTGTTAAGCCAACTATGTTATCTCCCCTTTTATTATCTATATATTACATGGGATGTTGTGATGATTGCCTAACTTGCGACATATGCCTTCAATGCGATTATGTCTCTAAGTCGTGCCTCGACACGTGGGAGCTATAGTCGCATCGAGGGTGTTACAAGTTGGTAATCAGAGCCTTCCCCGACCTTAGGAGCCCCATTGCTTGATCGTTTTAGCAGCCGAGTTGTGTCTAGAAAAATGTTTTGAGTCATTTAGGAATTATATATCGGAGAGTTTAGGAATTCTTTTTAATTCCCAGTCTCCTCATCGCTCTGGTAAGGCATCCTGACGTAGAGTTTTGACTCTTCTCTTCTCAAATTTCACTAAAAAAAATTAGGATCACGCGGGTATCTTGGAATCGTTCCGATGGTTTTATGACGAGAACATTGTCTTGGTGCCTCCTGTCAGGGGTTTTGTGGAAGTGTCCCGGAGAGTTGAGCTCTGAGGTGTTGTCGTCATAATTTTATCGTTGCAGTTCTGGAATACCTGAGTCTAGTACGCCGACATCGAAAATCTCTTTTATGCAGTTCGTTGGTGAGATAACCTCGACGCCACCCAGTACTGGGGCGGGAGTTCGGGAGTATCGCCATAACTTGTATAACGGATGCTTTTCGAAGGTCGAGGTAGATGGTTTCCGAAGTTTTTTCTCGGTTATGTGTTGAAGGATGGATACAGCTGGATGTAGGATTTGCTAGATTTGGGTGAGATATTATGCTTCCCCTGTATCCCCAACACCTGATTGCATAACCAGAAAGGTTCGGGAGTTTCATAGGTGGGAATTCTTGTAGCTCTAGCTCTTCTTCCACGGATATTTGGTTTGAGATTGGGATTTCTTACCGAGTATTCGTTCTTGATCCGTACCTTGTTGATTTATTTCTCTACCTAAATTCTAAGTGGCTTCTCAATTTATGGATATGTGACCATTTCAAGAGGAATGCATTCGTTCATTTTGTTCGGATGTGAAGACTTTATGTTGCAATTTTTATTCCGTTGGATTCAGCTTCATTTATCTGTCTATGTGCTGACGGTGGTCAACCTCTTCAGGATGGCTCCCGCTAAGAGCACCAATTAGAATCAGAATCAAGATCCGCCACCACCTCCACCTCCTCCGGAGGCATGGCAAGCTGTGATGGCCGCAACCAATGCAAACACACAGTTGATCATGCAAATTCTCCAAGAGCGCAATCAAGGCAACCAAGGGAACCAAGGCAACAATCAGAATCACTTTGCTACACTCAACCAGTTCCTTGCTAATGGGCCAATGACTTTCAGCAATTGTGTTGAGGCAACCGATGCTGACGATTGGCTCGTGGATCTGTGCAAGCATTTCGAGTGCAGTAACGTCAGGCCTGAGGACTTTGTCAAGTTCGCTTCCTTCCAACTCAAAGATCAAGGTGCAGAATGGTTCCAGCAGTACAAGGATTCCAGAGGTGGACGTGCGATTACCTGGGATGAATTCCGTCAAGATTTCAGAGCTCATCATATTCCTCAGAGCGTGGTTGAAAGCAAGCGTGAGGAATTCCGCAACCTGAAGCAAGGCTCTTTGTCTGTCTATGACTACAACAAGTTGTTTCAGAAGCTCGCCCGCTTTGCCAAGCAGGACGTCCATGATGAGAAGAGCATGATATACCAGTTCAGGGGTGGTCTCAGAGAAGAAATTCAGCTAGCTCTTGTTCTCTTCGAGCCCTTGAGATACGATGAGTTCTACAACATGGCACTGAAGCAAGAGGCCGCTCAACTGAGGTGTGATGCTTCCAAGAAGCGAGTCAGAGACACTACTCCTTCTTCCTCTACTCAAGTGGCCAAGCAGCAGAAGTATTGGCTTCCTCCTCCTCCGTTCCGTCAGCCGTATCAGCAGAAGAGCAAAGGTGGCAGTGGATCTTCCCACCCACCCAACCCTGGCTTTCAGAACAAGACTTCGTCTCAAGCTCCAAGATCGAGTGCTCTGTATCACCGTCCGCTTTCAGAGGTCACGTGCAACAAGTGCCAACAGAAGGGTCACTATCCAACAAGTGTCTCAATCAGAGGCGTCTCCCTCCTCCTCCTCCTGTGAGATCGGCAAGTACAGCTGTGGTCAAGCATAACCCCAAGCACGCCAAGGTCAACTTGATGAATGCAGCACAGGCAGAGGACTCGTCAGATGTCATCATGGGTAACCTTCCTGTTAACGATATTCGAGCTAAAGTACTTTTTGACTCTGGTGCATCGCATTCCTTCATGTCATTTCCATTTGCATCGGAAAACAATTTTAGTACTAAGGCTTTACCTAGAGCTATGCAAGTCATCTCTCCGGCTAAGCGTCTGAGTTCTAGTATGATGGTTCCGGATATTTCTATCATGATGGGTGATTTCAAGTTTCTGACTTCTCCAATGGTTCTTGGTAACTCGGATATTGATCTTATTCTTGGGATGGATTGGCTTTCTAAGCACAAGGCTCAGCTTGATTGTGCAGCCAGACAGATTCAATTGACTCATTCGTCTGAGGATGTAAGTGTCTTTGCCGCGCGGGATAATACCATCCGTCTGTTTTCTCTCAATGAGAAGGGTGAACTGGATGCTATCTCGCAAATTCCAGTCATTTGCGAATATCAAGACGTCTTTCCAGAAGAGCTTCCAGGAATGCCTCCGCACCGGCCAGTTAAATTCGTCATGATCTTGAGCCTGGCACAGAACCTGTGTGCAAGCGTCCTTACAAGCTCGAACCTGAAGAGCTGAAGGAGCTGAAGAAGCAACTCGATATTCAAGAGAGAATGGGTCTCATCCGGCCTAGTTCTTCTCCGTGGGGTTGTGGTGTTCTTTTTGTGAAGAAGAAGGATGGAACGGACCGGCTTTGTGTTGATTACCGTCCATTGAACAAGAAGACCATCAAGAACAAATACCCACTTCCCAACATCAACGAGCTGTTCGAAGAACTCAAAGGTGCTCAAGTATTCTCCAAGCTTGATCTCCGTATGGGTTATCATCAGATTCGAATCCGTGAGCAAGATATTCCCAAGACGGCTTTCAGGACAAGCTATGGTTCATATGAATACACTGTCATGTCTTTTGGCCTCGTCAACGCTCCTCCGGCTTTCTCTCGCATGATGAACTTCATCTTCAACACCTACACCAATGACTTCGTTTTGGTCTATCTCGACGACATTCTGGTTTTCTCGAAGAACAAGGAAGATCATGCCAAGCACTTGCGTTTGGTACTTGATAAGCTGAGGGAACACAAGTTCTACGCCAAGTTCTCCAAGTGCGAATTTTGCCTCGATGAGGTTCTTTATCTTGGTCAAATCATCTCTGCCAAGGGCATTGCGGTGAATCCCGAGAAGGTGTCCGCAATTGTGAATTGGGAACCTCCTCAGAACATGAAGCAACTCCGTAGCTTCCTCGGTCTCGCAAGCTATTGCCGAAGATTCGTTGAAAACTTTTCTAAGATCGCGAAGCCTCTCTCAAATCTTCTCCAGAAGCACGTCAAGTACGTTTGGTCTCCGAAGTGTGACATTGCTTTCAACACTTTGAAAGAGAAATTGATCACTGCTCCAGTTCTGACTCCGCCTGATGAATCCAAGCCGTACAAGGTCTTTTGTGATGCCTCTCTCCAAGTCCTTGGCGCAGTGTTGATGCAAGAGAAGAAAGTTGTTGCTTATACCTCTCGCCAGTTGAAGCCCAATGAGAAGAACTACCCCACTCATGATCTCGAGTTGGCGACAGTTGTACATGCTCTTTTGACTTGGAGACATCTCTTATTGGGAAGAAAAGTGGACATTTTCACTGATCACAAGAGTCTCAAGTACATCTTCACTCAGCCTAATCTCAACCTCAGACAAACGCGATGGGTCGAAATGATTCAAGAGTATAATCAGAGTATCGAGTATACTCCAGGCAAGGCCAATGTGATTGCTAACGCATTGAGCAGAAAAGCTTATTGCAACAGTCTTATTCTCAAGCCTTATCAACCCGAGCTTTGTGAAGCTTTCCGCAAGCTTAATCTGCAAGTTGTTCCTCAAGGTTTCCTCGCCAACCTTCAAGTCTCTCCTACCTTGGAAGACCAGATTCGCCAAGCTCAGCTTCTTGATGGTATGGTGAAGAAGGTGAAGATTGGGATTGCCAAGAGTCAACCCAAGTACAAGTGCTACCGCCTTGATGACAAGGATACTCTCTTCTTCGAGGATCGTATTTTTGTACCCAAAGGTGACCTCCGTAAAGTGATCATGAACGAGGCTCACAATTCTCTCCTCTCCATCCACCCTGGGAGTACGAAGATGTATCAGGACCTCAAGCAGACTTATTGGTGGACTCGAATGAAGCGCGAGATTGCTCAATTCGTGAATGAGTGTGATGTCTGCAGAAGAGTGAAGGCAGAACACCAAAGGCCAGCTGGTCTCCTCCAACCTCTTGCCATTCCAGAATGGAAGTTTGACCATATTGAAATGGACTTTGTGACTGGGTTTCCTAAGTCCAAACGTGGTAATGATGCTATATTCGTTGTCATCGACAAACTCACCAAAGTGGCTCACTTTCTGCCTATCAAAGAGTCAATCACTGCAGCTCAATTGGCGGAACTCTATGCCTCTCGAATTGTCTCTCTGCACGGTATTCCACAAGTGATCTCTTTAGACCGTGGCAGCATCTTTACCTCCAAGTTTTGGGATTCTTTTCAGAAGGCCATGGGCACCAACATCCGCTTCAGCACAGCTTTCCATCGTCAAACTAGCGGTCAAGTCGAGCGTGTCAACCAGATTCTTGAAGATATGCTCAGGGCTTGTGTGATCTCCTTCGGCATGAAGTGGGAGGATTGCCTTCCTTATGCTGAATTCTCCTACAACAACAGTTTTTAAGAAAGTTCGGGCAAGGCCCCATTTGAAATCCTGTATGGCAGGAAGTGCCGTACCCCTCTCAACTGGTCTGAAACCGGTGAACACCAGCTTTTGGGAAATGACTTAATCACAGAGGCAGAGGAAATGTGCAAAGTCATTCGAGATAACCTCAAAGCAGCCCAATCCCGACAGAAGAGCTACTATGACAGTAAGCACCGTGATTTGGCTTTCCAGATCGCAGATCATGTTTGCCTCTGTGTCTCTCCTATGGAAGGTACTCGTCGCTTCGGTATCAAAGGGAAGCTTGCCCCTAGATACGTTGGACCTTTCAAGATTGTCAGCAAGAGAGGCGATCTCGCCTATCAACTCGAGCTTCCTTCAAACTTTGCAAATGTTCATGACGTGTTCCATGTCTCTCAGCTCCGAAAGTGCTTCAAGACTCCTGACCGCACTGTCAACTTCGAGGACATTGAGCTCCAAGAAGATCTATCCTATCATGAGCACCCCGTTGCTATTCTTGAAGAGACTGAACGCAAGACTCGCAGCAAGTCAATCAAATTCCTCAAAGTCAAGTGGTCACACCATTCCGACCGTGAAGCTACCTCGGAACGTGAGGATCACCTCCGTTCTGAGTACCCGGCGTTCTTTCAGTCCTAGATCTCGGGACGAGATCCTTTCGTAGTGGTGGAGTGTTCTAACACCCCGGATGTAACTTACCTAATATGTATTCCAACTCTTGTCGTTTCCGGCGTTAAGTTATTTTATTTTCTCGGGTTCGGGTCTTTGTCTCCGTGTGTCATTGTCGTCATCATGCATCTCATATCATGTCATCATGTGCATTGCATTTGCATACGTGTTCATCTCATGCATTCGAGCATTTTCCCCATTGTCTGTTTTGCATTCCGGCGCTCCGTTCTCCTTCGGTGGTCATTTCTACCTTTCTTTCATGTGTGGGGACTAAACATTTCCGGATTGGACCAGGACTTGCCAAGCGGCCTTGGTTTACTACCAGTAGACCGCATGTCATGTTTCGTACCATTTGGACTTCGTTTGATACTCCAACGGTTAACCGAGGGACCGAAAAGGCCTCGTGTGTGTTGCAGCCCAACACCCCTCCAATTTGGCCCAAAACCCACCTAAACCTCTTCCATCATCTCGGTCGTTCGATCACGATCGCGTGGCCGAAAACCGCACCCCATTTGGACTCTCCTAGCTCCCTCTACCTATAAATATGTGCTCCCCTCCCGAAATTTGCGGATGAACCCTGACCATCTTCCTCCTCGCGCCGCCGTACAACGTCCGCGCCGAGTCAGACATGTCCGGCTAGCCGCCGCCACCACGTGTCACGCCCCCGTTGGCCCGGCCGCAACCCCCGCCGCCGGCCCGCCGAAGCCCGGGGCGGGCCCTCGTCGCCGCGTCCCCGCGCCCGCGCCACCAACTCGTCTTCCTCACCGCGCCGCCCGCGCCGGCCGGTCACTCCGCCGCGTCGCCGTCGACGAACCTCGTCGTCGTCGACGTGCCGAGCCCGCCTCCGTCCATCTCCCGCCGCCCAACCTCGCCGCGGTCGCCGCCAGCGCCGCCACTAGCTCCGGTCGACGACCCCGGCCTCCTCCTCCTCGATCTCGGGCCGGCCACCGCCGCCCCTGCCTTCTCCGGCGCGGATCCGGCGAGATCCACCGCCACCTCGGTTCGCGTGCCACCGAACCCTAGATCTGGAGGTCCAAATTTTCTTCTAAGTCCCCGTTTTCCCAGATCCATATGCCCTTTTTCATCATGCTATATCTCCGCATCCGTAGCTCCTTTTTGGGCATATAGCATATCAAAATGTTCGTCTCAGAGAGTACATCATTTCATTCCATTGCATCATTTTCATTTGAGTTCATCTTGATGCCCGAAATGCTGTTAGAAGAGGGCTACTTGAGATAATTGTCAGATCTGCTGCTCCATTTAGATATTTGTCATTTTTGCCATGATTATTGTGTGCATGATATGCCCATGAGCTCTACATATGTTTTGTTAAGGGTTTTGCCATCTTTCTAGAGGTGCAACCCATGTATTTTTGTGATGTGTCTGGTGACTAGCACAAGCTTGCAAAGTGGGGCACTTGGTAATTCTGATATCAGGGACTTCGCATTTCCACTAAGTCCTTGAGCTGTTTATCTCATATGGCCATATGTTCATGTTGTTTCCTAGTGATCCGTGCCTTTTTTGAGGATGATCAGTAAGGATGTTCTGTTAACCTTGTAGTGCTCTATCCATCCATGTCTTTGTTTGCAATTATGGAGCACCCTAGCTTGAGTCAATCGAGCTCTACTTTTGTCATTTCGTGAATCTAGGCAGATTGTCTACTTGTTAGCGATTTTGCCGATGATGTTGTAGTTGATCCGTGCATGCTATGCTATTGTTCTTGCCATGTCTAGCTTGCATTTTGTGTATTCTTGATGGGTGTATGCTTAGATGGTCATGACTTGCTCTGTGGTGAGTGCATCGAGCTCGTAAACATGCGTACTTGATATCTGTTTTCAGCATGCTCCAGTTTTCACAAAGTCTGAGAACTGATTATGTGTTTGCCATGTTCACATGCTTGCAATTATATTTTCTGATCCATTTTGGCTCAAGGTCACTAAGGAAATTTTGTTAAGCTCTTTGAGTAGCTCCATGCCATGCTTTACTTTGCCATGTTCAGGTCCTGTAGCATGTAGTTTTGTTGCTCCGAAGAGTGCTACCGATCTGAAATTCCAGACAAGTGTTAATTTCACTAAGTCTGAGATCTGTTTACCATATGCATTTTTGCCATGCTTGTTTAAACCTGTTAATGGATGAATTGGCCGTAGCTCAGTGCTAGACTTTTGTTAAGCATCATGAATGCATCCCTACCATGTATTTTGATGCCATGTTTGGGTGCTGTAGCATGTTCATCTTGTTGCATTTAGATGGCTACTTGCTGTAAATCGCAGAACGTGGTCATATTTGAATTGCTTGCCATTTCTAAACCGTAACTCCGATTCCGGCGTTCTTTATATCGTTTTCAAGCGATTTCATCTCATCTTTCCAGTGGCACACTTGGATTTCCAAGTGGAGGCCAGGTTCTTGCATCCCTTGTCAAATCTTGCATATGCGTCCCGCATAGCATACCATCCTTGCATCATATTGTTTGATCCTTGCACGTGGTTGATTGTTGTCCTTGTTGCTTGTTTGTCTTGTTTGGGTAGAGCCGGGAGACTAGTTCACTAACGAGGATCCCGTTGAGTTTGCTTTCGAGGATCCAGTCAACTCTGACAACTTTGCAGGCAAGATGATCATACCCTCGAAATTACTACTATCTTTGCTTTGCTAGATGCTCGCTCTTTTGCTATGCCAATGCTACGATGCCTACCACTTGCTTTTAAGCCTCCCAAATTGCCATGTCAAACCTCTAACCCACCATGTCCTAGCAAACCGTTGTTTGGCTATGTTACCGCTTTGCTCAGCCCCTCTTATAGCGTTGCTAGTTGCAGGTGAAGATTGGAGACTGTTCCTTGTTGGAACATTTATTTAATTGTTGGGATATCATTATATTGCCATGTTATCTTAATGCATCTATATACTTGGTAAAGGGTGGAAGGCTCGGCCTCTCGCCTAGTGTTTTGTTCCACTCTTGCCGCCCTAGTTTCCGTCATATCCGTGTTATGTTCCCGGATTTTGCGTTCCTTACGCGGTTGGGTTATAATGGGAGCCCCTTGATAGATCGCCTTGATTAAAGCTTTTCCAGCAATGCCCAACCTTGGTCTTACCATTCACCTAGCCTCTTTTTCCCTTGGGTTTCCGGAGCCCGAGGGTCATCTTATTTAACCCCCCCCCCGGGCCAGTGCTCCTCTGAGTGTTGGTCCGACTGAGCTGCCTGCGAGGCCACCGCGGGGCAACTTGAGGGCTGGTTTTACTCGTAGCTAGTCTCATCTGAGTGTGCCCTGAGAATGAGATATGTGCAGCTCCTATCGGGATTTGTCGGCACATTCGGGCGGTGTTGCTGGTCTTGTTTTAACCTGTCGAAGTGTCTTGAAGAACCGAGGTACCGAGTCTGATCGGAACGTCTCGGGAGGAGGTCTATTCCTTCGTTGACCATGAGAGCTTGTCATGGGCTAAGTTGGGACTCCCCTGCAGGGATTTGAACTTTCGAAAGCCGTGCCCGCGGTTATGGGAAGATGGGAATTTGTTAATGTCCGGTTGTAGATAACTTGAACCTTAACTTAATTAAAAGAATCAACTGAGTGTGTTACCGTGATGGCCTCTTCTCGGCGGAGTCCGGGAAGTGGACACGGTGTTGGAGTAATGCTTGCGCAGGTTGCCCTCTAGTTTCTCGCTCGCGCTTTGCCTCCTCTTCTCGCTCTCTTTTGCGAACAGGATAGCCACCATTTTTTTGCTAGTCGCTTGCTGCAGATCCACATATTTACCTTGCCTTACCTATAAGCTTAAATAGTCTTGATCGCGAGGGTGCGAGATTACTGAGTCCCTGTGGCTCACAGATTACTATTACACCAGATGCAGGGCCTGATGATTCCGCTCCAGGTGACGCGCTTGAGCTCAAGTGGGAGTTCGACGAGGACTCTCAACGATACTATGTGTCTTTCCCTGATGATCAGTAGTGGTGCCCAGTTGGGGGTGATCAGGACCGTGTCGCATGTTGAGTTATCTTTTATTTTGGCGCCGTAGTTGGGCCATGAGTGTTTGAATGATGTAATGTTATTTATGTACTTGATTGACGTGGCGAGTGTAAGCCAACTATGTTATCTCCCCTTTTATTATCTATATATTACATGGGATGTTGTGATGATTGCCTAACTTGCGACATATGCCTTCAATGCGATTATGTCTCTAAGTCGTGCCTCGACACGTGGGAGCTATAGTCGCATCGAGGGTGTTACAGCCGCTTGTGTCTCCTCGGCGGTACTACCACTGGGTACCACGGTACTACCACTGGGACCCTGACAAAAACCACACTCAAGAAAACCAGAACTGCCATAACTTCTGCATATGAGCTCCGAATTGAGCAAATTCAAGCTTGTCGGAACAAGACGACGAGTAGCATCAAAGCAGCAAAGAAGAGGCAGGGGAGGTATGCCTAACAAAAAGAGGAGTGAAACCTCCAACCGAGAAGAAACGGCAAAACCTCCAACATCGAAAACATCATAGAAGATGCATGCGAACTCCGTTTTCGATGAACTCAAGCTTGTCATCAAGATGACCATAAGCTCTAAGACTCACAAAGAGAACCAAACAATAACCAAGAAAGATGATGCAAGGATGCAATGGTTTGAGCTCTCAACGAACGATACAATCAATATACTCATCGAGAGCCCCCCTTGATAGTACGGCAATCGATCCTATAATCCGGTCTCCCAACTACCATCATGAGACCGGTAAAATAGAAAACCTATCAATCGCAAACCTTTGCCTTGCACATGGTCCACTTGAGCTAGATGATGATGATCTTGACTTCCTCAAGTTGGACCACCTTTCTTGATTGTGTTGGCTCGATGAAGACTAGTTGATTGCTCCCCCATACTTCACTATGGGTGAGCCACTCTTCCGCACATCTTCACATGTCCATTGTGTTGGAAATATGCCCTAGAGGCAATAATAAAATGATTATTATTATATTTCCTTGTTCATGATAATCGTTTATTATCCATGCTAGAATTGTATTGATAGGAAACTCAGATACATGTGTGGATACATAGACAACACCATGTCCCTAGTAAGCCTCTAGTTGACTAGCTCGTTGATCAATAGATGGTTACGGTTTCCTGACCATGGACATTGGATGTCGTTGATAACGGGATCACATCATTAGGAGAATGATGTGATGGACAAGACCCAATCCTAAGCATAGCACTAGATCGTGTAGTTCGTGTGCTAAAGCTTTCCTAATGTCAAGTATCATTTCCTTAGACCATGAGATAGTGCAACTCCCGGATACCGTAGGAGTGCTTTGGGTGTGCCAAACGTCACAATGTAACTGGGTGGCTATAAAGGTACACTACAGGTATCTCCGAAAGTGTCTGTTGGGTTGGCACGAATCGAGACTGGGATTTGTCACTCCGTGTGACGGAGAGGTATCTCTGGGCCCACTCGGTAGGACATCATCATAATGTGCACAATGTGACCAAGGAGTTGATCACGGGATGATGTGTTACGGAACGAGTAAAGAGACTTGCCGGTAACGATATTGAACAAGGTATTGGGATACCGACGATCGAATCTCGGGCAAGTATCGTACCGCTGGACAAAGGGAATTGTATACGGGATTGATTAAGTCCTTGACATCGTGGTTCATCCGATGAGATCATCGTGGAACATGTGGGAGCCAACATGGGTATCCAGATCCCGCTGTTGGTTATTGACCGGAGAGTCATCTCAGTCATGTCTGCATGTCTCCCGAACCCGTAGGGTCTACACACTTAAGGTTCGGTGACGCTAGTGTTATAGAGATATTAGTATGCGGTAACCCGAAAGTTGTTCGGAGTCCCGGATGAGATCCCGGACGTCACGAGGAGTTCCGGAATGGTCCGGAGGTAAAGAATTATATATAGGAAGTGCTATTTCGGCCATCGGGACAAGTTTCGGGGTCACCGGTATTGTGCCGGGACCACCGGAAGGGTCCCGGGGGTCCACCGGGTGGGGCCACCTGCCCCGGGGGGCCACATGGGCTGTAGGGGGTGCGCCTTGGCCTATATGGGCCAAGGGCACCAGCCCCAAGAGGCCCATGCGCCAAGAGAAGAGGGAAAGGAAGAGTCCTAAAGGGGGAAGGCACCTTCGAGGTGCCTTGGGGAGGAGGGACTCCTCCCCTGGCCGCACCCTTCCTTGGAGGAAGGGGCAAGGCTGCGCCCTCCCCCTCTCCCTTGGCCCTATATATAGTGGGGGAAAGGGAGGGCAATCCAATCTAAGCCCTGGCGCCTCCCTCTCCCTCCCATGACACATCTCCCTCCTCCCGCAGCGCTTGGCGAAGCCCTGTTGGAATCCCGCTACTTCCACCACCACGCCGTCGTGTTGTTGGATCTCCATCAACCTCTCCTCCCCCTTGCTGGATCAAGAAGGAGGAGACGTCGCTGCTCCGTACGTGTGTTGAACGCGGAGGTGCCGTCCGTTCGGCGCTAGGATCATCGGTGATTTGGATCACGACGAGTACGACTCCATCAACCCCGTTCTCTTGAATGCTTCCGCGCGCGATCTACAAGGGTATGTAGATCCACTCCTCCCTCGTTGCTAGATGACTCCATAGATTGATCTTGGTGACACGTAGGAAATTTTTTGAATTTATGCTACGTTCCCCAACAGTGGCATCATGAGCTAGGTCTATGCGTAGTTTCTATGCACAAGTAGAACACAAAGTAGTTGTGGGCGTTGACTTTGTTCAATATGCTTGCCTTTACTAGTATTATCTTGATTCGGTGGCATTGTGGGATGAAGCGGCCCGGACCAACCTTACACGTACGCTTACGTGAGACCGGTTCCACCGACAAACATGCACTAGTTGCATAAGGTGGCTGGCGGGTGTCTGTCTCTCCCACTTTAGTCGGATCGGATTCGATGAACAGGGTCCTTATGAAGGGTAAATAGCAATTGGCATATCACGTTATGGTTTTTGCGTAGGTAAGAAACGTTCTTGCTAGAAACCCATAGCAGCCACGTAAAACATGCAAACAACAATTAGAGGACATCTAACTTGTTTTTGCAGGGTATGCTATGTGATGTGATATGGCCAAAGGATGTGATGAATGATATATGTGATGTATGAGATTGATCATGTTCTTGTAATAGGAATCACGACTTGCATGTCGATGAGTATGACAACCGGCAGGAGCCATAGGAGTTGTCTTTATTTATTTATGACCTGTGTGTCAACTTAAACGTCATGTAATTACTTTACTTTATTGCTAAAGCGTTAGCCATAGTAGTAGAAGTAATAGATGACGAGACAACTTCAAGAAAACATGATGATGGAGATCATGATGATGGAGATCATGGTGTCATGCCGGTGACAAGATGATCATGGAGCCCCAAGATGGAGATCAAAGGAGCTATATGATATTGGCCATATCATGTCACTATTATTTGATTGCATGTGATGTTTATCATGTTTTTGCATCTTGTTTACTTAGGACGACGGTAGTAAATAAGATGATCCCTCATTAAAATTTCAAGAAGTGTTCTCCCCTAACTGTGCACCGTTGCTAAAGTTCGTCGTTTCGAAGCACCACGTGATGATCGGGTGTGATAGATTCTTACGTTCACATACAACGGGTGTAAGACAGATTTACACACGCAAAACACTTAGGTTGACTTGACGAGCCTAGCATGTACAGACATGGCCTTGGAACACAAGAGACCGAAAGGTCGAGCATGAGTCGTATGGTAGATACGATTAACATGAAGAAGTTCACCGATGATGACTAGTCCGTCTCACGTGATGATCGGACACGGCCTAGTTGACTCGGATCATGTAATCACTTAGATGACTAGAGGGATGTCTATCTGAGTGGGAGTTCATAAGATGAACTTAATTATCCTGAACATAGTCAAAAGGTCTTCGCAAATTATGTCGTAGCTCGCGCTTCAGTTCTACTGTTTAGATATGTTCCTAGAGAAAATTTAGTTGAAATTTGATAGTAGCAATTATGTGGACTAGGTCCGTAAACTGAGGATTGTCCTCATTGCTTCATAGAAGGCTTATGTCCTTAATGCACCGCTCAGTGTGCTGAACCTCGAACGTTGTCTGTGGATGTTGCGAACATCTGACATACACATTTTGATAACTACGTGATAGTTCAGTTAAACGGTTTAGAATTGAGGCACCGAAGACGGTTTTGAAACGTCGCGAAACATATGAGATGCTTCGAGGGCTGAAATTGGGATTTCAGGCTCGTGCCCACGTCAAGAGGTATAAGACCTCCGACGATTTTCTTAGCCTACAAACTAAGGAGAAAAGCTCAATTGTTGTGCTTGTGCTCAGATTGTCTGAGTACAACAATCATTTGAATCAAGTGGGAGTTGATCTTCCAGATAAGATAGTGATGTTTCTCCGAAGTCATTACCACCAAGCTGCTTGAGCTTCGTGATGAACTATAATATATCAGGGACATATATGATGATCCTTGAGATATTCACGATGTTTGACACCACAAAAGTAGAGATCAAGAAGGAGCATCAATTGTTGATGGTTGGTGAAACCACTAGTTTCAAGAAGGGCAAGGGCAAGAAGGGATACTTCATGAAACGGCAATTTAGCTGCTGCTCTAGTGAAGAAACCCAAGGTTGAACCCAAACCCGAGACTAAGTGCTTCTGTAATAAGGGGAACAGCCGCTGGAGCAGAATTACCCTAGATACTTGGTAGATTAGAAGGCTGGCAAGGTCGATAGAAGTATATTGGATATACATTGTGTTGATGTGTACTTTACTAGTACTCCTAGTAGCACCAGGGTATTAGATACGGGTTCGGTTGCTAAGTGTTAGTAACTCGAAATAAAAGCTACGGAATAAACGGAGACTAGCTAAAGGTGAGCTGACGATATGTGTTGGAAGTGTCTCCAATGTTGATATGATCAAGGATCGCACGCTCCCTCTACCATCGAGATTGGTGTTAAACCTGAATAATTGTTATTTGGTGTTTGCGTTGAGCATAGACATGATTGGATTATGACTATCGCAATACGGTTATTCATTTAAAGAGAATAATAGTTACTCTATTTATTTGAATAATACCTTCAATGGTCTTGCACCTAAAATGAATAGTTTATTGAATCTCGATCGTAGTGATACACATGTTCATGCCAAAAGATAGTAATGATAGTACCACCTACTTGTGGCACTGCCACATAAGTCATATCGGTATAAAACGCATGAAGAAGCTCCATGTTGATGGATCTTTGGGCTCACTCGTTTTTGAAAGGTTTGAGACATGCGAACCATGTCTATTGGTGTATATGCATGAAGAAACTCCATACAAATGGACCGTTTGGACTCACTTGATTTTGAATCACTTGAGACATGCAAATCATACCACATGGGCAAGATGACTGAAAGCCTCATTTTCAGTAAAATGGAACTAGAAAGCAACTTGTTGGAAGTAATACATTTTGATGTGTGCAGTCCAATGAGTGCTGAGGCGTATAGTGGATATCGTTATGTTCTTACTTCACAGATGATTTGAGTAGATGTTGAGTATATTTACTTGATGAATCACGAGTCTGAATTATTGAAAGGTTCAAGTAATTTCAGTGTGAAGTTGAAAGATCGTCGTGACAAGAGGATAAAAGATCTATGATATGATCATAGAGATGAATATCTGAATTACGAGTTTGGCACAGAATTAACACATTGTGGAAATTGTTTCACAACTAATACAGCCTGGAACACCATAGTGTGATGGTGTGTCCGAACATCATAACTGCACCCTATTGGATATGATGCATACCATGATGTCTCTTATCGAATTACCACAATAGTTTATGGGTTAGGCATTAGAGACAACCGCATTCACTTTAAATAGGGCACCACGTAATTCCGATGAGATGACACCGTATGAACTATGGTTTAGGGAAACCTAAGCTATCATTTCTTAAAAGTTTGGGGCTGCGACGCTTATGTGAAAAAGTTTCAGGCTGATAAGCTCGAACCCAAAGCGGATAAATGCATCTTCATAGGACACCCAAAACAGTTGGGTATACCTTCTGTCTCAGATCCTAAAGCAATAAGGGATTGTTTCTAGAATCGGGTCCTTTCTCGAGGAAAAGTTTCTCTCGAAAGAATTGAGTGGGAGGATGGTGGAGACTTGATGAGGTTATTGAACCGTCTCTTCAACTAGTGTGTGGCAGGGCACAGGAAGTTGTTCCTGTGGCACCTACACCAATTGAAGTGGAAGCTTATGATAGTGATCATGAAACTTCAGATCAAGTCACTAACAAACCTCGTGGGATGACAAGGATGTGTACTACTTCAGAGTGGTGCGTAATCCTGTCTTGGAAGTCATGTTGCTAGACAACAATGAACCTACGAGCTATGGAGAAGCGATGGTGGGCCCGGATTCCGATAAATGGCTCGAGGCCATAAAATCCGAGAGAGGATCCATGTATGAAAACAAAGTGTAGACTTTGGAAAAACTACTTGATGGTCGTAAGGCTGTTGGGTACATATGGATTTTAAAAGGAAGACAGACAATGATGGTAAGTGTCACCATTAAGAAAGCTTGACTTGTCGTTAAGAAGTTTCCCGACAAGTTCAAGGAGTTGACTACGGTGAGACTTTCTCACTCGTAGCGATGGTAAGAGTCTGTTGGAATTATATTAGCAACTACTGCATTATTTATGAAATCTTGCAGATAGGATGTCAAAGCATTGTTTCCTCGACATTTTCTTGAGGAAAGGTTGTATGTGATACAACCAGAAGGTTTTGTCAATCCTGAAAGATGCTAATAAGTATGCAAAGCTCCAGCAATCCTTCTAAGGACTGGAGTAAGCATCTCGGAGTTGGAATGTATGCTTTGATGAGATGATCAAAGATTTTGGGTGTATACAAAGTTTATGAGAAACTTGTATTTCCAAAGAAGTGAGTGGGAGCACTATAGAATTTCTGATAAATATATGTTGACATATTGTTGATCAGAAATGACGTAGAATTTATGGAAAGCATATAGGGTTATTTGGAAAGTGTTTTTCAATGGAAAGCCTGGATCAAGCTACTTGAACATTGAGCATCAAGATCTATAAGGATAGATCAAAACGCTTAATGGTACTTTCAAATGAGCACATACCTTGACATGATCTTGAAGGTGTTCAAGATGGATCAGTCAAAGAAGGAGTTCTTGCCTGAGTTGTAAGGTATGAAGTTAAGACTTAAAGCTCGACCACGGCAGAATAGAGAGAAAGGACGAAGGTCGTCCCCTATGCTTAAGACGTAGGCTCTACAGTATGCTATGCTGTGTACCGCACCTGAAGTGTGCCTTGCCATGAGTCAGTCAAGGGGTACAAGAGTGATCCAAGAATGGATCACAGGACAGCGGTCAAAGTTATCCTTAGTAACTAGTGGACTAAGGAATTTTCTCGATTATGGAGGTGGCAAAAGAGTTCGTCGTAAAGAGTTACGATGATGCAAGCTTAACACCTATCCGGATAGCTCTGAGTAGAGATACCGGATACGTATAATGGAGCAACAATTTAGAATAACTCCAAGTAGAACAGTTATTTCAAATGGCTCCAAATAGAGCGTGGTAGCTGCATCTAGGAGATGACATAAAGATTTGTAAAGCACACACGGATCTGAAAGGTTCAGACCCGTTGACTAAAACCTCTCTCACAAGCAACATGATCAAACCCAGAACTCATTGAGTGTTAATCACATAGTGATGTGAACTAGATTATTGACTCTAGTAAACTTTTTGGATGTTGGTTACATGGCGATGTGACCTGTGAGTGTTAATCACATGGCGATGTGAACTACATTATTGACTCTAGTGCAAGTGGGAGACTGTTGGAAATATGCCCTAGAGGCAATAATAAAATGATTATTATTATATTTCCTTGTTCATGATAATCGTTTATTATCCATGCTAGAATTGTATTGATAGGAAACTCAGATACATGTGTGGATACATAGACAACACCATGTCCCTAGTAAGCCTCTAGTTGACTAGCTCGTTGATCAATAGATGGTTACGGTTTCCTGACCATGGACATTGGATGTCGTTGATAACGGGATCACATCATTAGGAGAATGATGTGATGGACAAGACCCAATCCTAAGCATAGCACTAGATCGTGTAGTTCGTGTGCTAAAGCTTTCCTAATGTCAAGTATCATTTCCTTAGACCATGAGATAGTGCAACTCCCGGATACCGTAGGAGTGCTTTGGGTGTCAACGTCACAACGTAACTGGGTGGCTATAAAGGTACACTACAGGTATCTCTGAAAGTGTCTGTTGGGTTGGCACGAATCGAGACTGGGATTTGTCACTCCGTGTGACGGAGAGGTATCTCTGGGCCCACTCGGTAGGACATCATCATATGCGCAATGTGACCAAGGAGTTGATCACGGGATGATGTGTTACGGAACGAGTAAAGAGACTTGCCGGTAACGAGATTGAACAAGGTATCGGGATACCGACGATCGAATCTCGGGCAAGTAACATACCGATAGGACAAAGGGAATTGTATACGGGATTGATTAAGTCCTTGACATCGTGGTTCATCCGATGAGATCATCGTGGAACATGTGGGAGCCAACATGGGTATCCAGATCCGCTGTTGGTTATTGACCGGAGAGTCATCTCGGTCATGTCTGCATGTCTCCCGAACCCGTAGGGTCTACACACTTAAGGTTCGGTGACGCTAGGGTTATAGAGATATTAGTATGCGGTAACCCGAAAGTTGTTCGGAGTCCCGGATGAGATCCCGGACGTCACGAGGAGTTCCGGAATGGTCCGGAGGTAAAGAATTATATATAGGAAGTGCTATTTCGGCCATCGGGACAAGTTTCGGGGTCACCGGTATTGTACCGGGACCACCGGAAGGTCCCGGGGGTCCACCGGGTGGGGCCACCCGCCCTGAGGGCCACATGGGCTGTAGGGGGTGTGCCTTGGCCTATATGGGCCAAGGGCCCCAGCCCCAAGAGGCCCATGCGCCAAGAGATAAGGGAAAGAAAGAGTCCTAAAAGGGGAAGGCACCTCCGAGGTGCCTTGGGGAGGATGGACTCCTCCCTGGCCGCACCCTTCCTTGGAGGAAGGGCCAAGGCTGCGCCCCCCCCCTCTCCCTTGGCCCTATATATAGTGGGGGGAAGGGAGGGCAGCAACACCTAAGCCCTGGCGCCTCCCTCTCCCTCCCATGACACATCTCCCTCCTCCCGCAGCGCTTGGCGAAGCCCTGTTGGAAATCCCGCTACTTCCACCACCACGCCGTCGTGTTGTTGGATCTCCATCAACCTCTCCTCCCCCTTGCTGGATCAAGAAGGAGGAGACGTCGCTGCTCCGTACGTGTGTTGAACGCGGAGGTGCCGTCCGTTCGGCGCTAGGATCATCGGTGATTTGGATCACGACGAGTACGACTCCATCAACCCCGTTCTCTTGAATGCTTCCACGCGCGATCTACAAGGGTATGTAGATCCACTCCTCCCTCGTTGCTAGATGACTCCATAGATTGATCTTGGTGACACGTAGGAAATTTTTTGAATTTATGCTACGTTTCCCAACAGTTTGACCTCTGCAGACCGACGAGTCTTGATGCGTTGTTCCGTTCCAAGAAGACGAGCATAGAGATCACGAGGAGCAATCGGTGTCTCACGGCCATGGACCGCCTCAACAAGAGGGTCATAGTCACTGTCAAGACCGTTGAGCACAAACGAAGTAAACTCCTCATCGCCGAGCGGTTTTCCGATGGAGGTGAGCGTATCGGCGTGAGACTTGATTTTGTTGAAGTAGACCGAGGCCGAGAGATCCTGTTTCTTCAAGTCCTGGAGTTGACCACGAATAGCCATAGAGCGCGCCGTGGACTGAGATGCAAAACTCCCATCAAGAATGGACCACGCATCCTGAGACGTGGTGGCAAAGAGAACCATGCCGGACACAGCGTCGGTGAGAGAGGACCGGATGGCGGAGAGGATCGCTTGATCTTGGGCGATCCAGGCTCGGTACGCCGAGTTGAGCACCGTGACATGAGTACTGGCAGTCATAGTCTGTGAGACAAATAGCGTGGGGCACGGCAATGTCCCATCAATAAAACCCTCGAGATAATGGCTGCGAAGGAGAGGTTGGAGCTGCGCACGCCAGTAGATGTAATTGTCAGCCGAGAGCTTGACGGTGAGAAGATGGCCGAAGTGAAATGGAGGCGGCAGAGGCGCCTCGCCTGCCGACTGGACTGCGAGGTCGGGTAGAGCCGAGGCAGGCATGGACTGTCCGATCTGGGAGTTGGCATAGGCCCTCCCCCCGTGGTTTACGATGGCCGATGCAGCAGGTCCGTTGGAGTAGCTAGGCAGGAGTTGCCCGATCTGGGAGCTGAGCCCTTCGTGGTTGATGATGGCGGACGAGGCAGACCCAGTGGAGAGGAGTGTTGGCATGATGGTGTTGGTGTTGAAGAAAGCATGGCCCGGCAGCTGAGAGAACATCGGGCCAGCAGCAACGTTGGGAACGACGCGGATGTCCCAGCAGCAGTTGTGACGCCGGCAAGCAGCGTCGAGAGAGTTGCAGGAAGAGAAAACCCAGACGAGGAGCTTGAGGAGGGGCGGTAGTGGAGGACATCGCGGCGGCGGCGGCGGCGGTAGCGGCGGCGGCGGAAGCGTGAGTTAATCACGACCTAATCTGATACCATATTAGGTTTAGAATATTTTGGATGAAGGGTCGTACCCTCTAGGGGTGGCTTTTGTATTATATTTATAAGAGAATACATGTACAATTAGAAGGCAATACAATATAAGAGACCGTGTATAACTACAATTCTAACACCATGCCTGCTCCGATGAGATGCCGGCATGGACTGGTGTGGGCGTTAGCACTGGCTCGTTGTCGGCCGCCTCGTCCGTCGTCTCGTCGGCGTCGGTGTCCTCCGGAGAGCTAGCCAGTAGGTCAGACTGTATTCGGTTGTCTCGGCGGGCCTGACAGACGGCCACAATGTCGGATAACTCCTGCTTCTGTTCGGTGGAGAGGTTGCCCCACTATGCTTTCGAGCTCAAGGCCATGGCGAACGTGGTGCACAGAGGGGATCAGGAGTGAAGGTGTGGTGTGGATCTTGTTGGGAGCCTGTCCACGTATAAATAGTGGGTATCGGCCAGGCCAACCGTGCCACATATTAATATCAGCGAGCGGACGAACGTCGGAGTAGGTTTCTAGGAAACCGTGATTGTTTAATGCCGGCGAGCGGATGGGCGGGTGACGTTTGCATGCCAAGGGAAGGTGCCTACATAGGGATACGGCGTGGCGCGACGCTCTCACCCGGCGCGCCACTTCAACGTTGGCTCTAGTGCGAGGCCATGTCCGCTCTTGTCCGGCATCAATGCGGCGCTGGTGCTCTAGAGCGGCGCTGGCCGGCATAAATGCGTGACAATCGCTTCACAGGGGAGAGGACGTGAACGAGAGAGAGGCTTTTCTGGTGGGTCCGGGGTGTCGGACATATTTGTGGCATTGGCCCAGCCTCCTGCAAGCCCCGCCCCCTTATTTGCATCCAGTTTACGAGAAAATAGGCATCTGAATCAGTTCTTGAATCAATGGGTGCCACGTTGGATGATAAATCAGACTCGAACCTTCCAATCTGAATGATTGTGGGCGTTTTGAGGGTCTGTGTTGGAGATATCCTCAATACGGGAAAGCATCACGTGCTCCAAAGACTCATAGGTGTCCTCCCATCTTAAAAAAATGAATTTAAATTCCACAAACATGTAAAATAAAAAAATGTTGGTTTTGTCATTTTTATTTCCCTATGTATGTTTCCAATTTATATTTGACATTTTAGGGATTGTAGCCACGTGTCTAATGAACATTCACCTTTTAAAAAAATTGAAACATTTCACTTAACTTTTATTTTAACATTAAACCATGTGAGTATAGCGAATACTATATATTCTCCCGTCATCACACTGGAAAAGTTGATGGCCTCCCGAATAGTGAACTTTTTCACGGATCCTTTTCCTTTCTGAGAGCTGCTTAGATGTTCAAATTAGTTGAAATTTAGTACAGACCTCACACTCTAACACATCTTTCATGTATAAAAATAGATATTTTTTTTTTGAATTTTTCTAGTATTTCTTTTGATTTTACTGTTCATGCGCATAAGCAGATGAGCTCGGGAGCCATTTAGCCGCTCTCTCGATGAATTGATTATTTCTGAAAGAGGAATTTTCTATTGTTGATTATAAATTGGATAATTAATATCCCCCTAAAATGGGATAATTAATATTATACCGAATAGGATCTTGTTTTGGCATGGCAATACGTGTCTCATTTATATCATAAAGATCAAAGTACAAATCACGTAAGGACCAACGTGACAAAACTGAAAATATAGCAGAACATCTATGAATAGACCCAGAGAAATTTATATTCTACCGATCAAATACAGGGATTAGTACGACAAATGAGTAGACATCAAGCGAGGACTCTCTGCACGTACGTACATGTGGAAGGATTAGGGTATGTGTTGCTTAGTGGACAAATTTACCCTGCCAAATCTTACCTAATTTTTTTGTCAACAAAGGTTTGGCCAGCCAATGGTTGGCAAAACTTGGCAACGCATACGACGGCATGAACCAAACATACTTGGATGCATACACAACCGACCAAAGTCACACGGATCAAACAAATGAGCGGCTCGATCAAACCATATCATATCATACACATGGGATTCAACTCAGGATGCCGACTGCCGAACCTTGCTGGCTAGTCAGAAGAAGGAAGTTTCTGCTGAGCGGTTGCATGTCATGCATCGTTGGTGCCATGGATACACAATTGGAAACGCCAAACCTTCGTCGATCGTGCTTCGCCGATCAGACATTTTATATTGGTGAGGTTACATGGCGTGCGATTCCCGCGTGACCTGGAGGTTCGCCAGGCGGACTGACAGTGAGATGGCACCGACGGTACAGCATCCGATCCGACGTGCGTTGTTGGACCGCCGGAGCAGACGAGACCAGCAGCATACAACGATCCTCCCGTGCTCGCATCATACGTATCTGCCTTAATGCGTCCGGCCGATCTAGCAAGCTCAGGTTTCCCAAACTGAAGAAGAGGACAGTGGTTAGCTACATCGCACTCGGAAGCCGACGCCCCGCTCGGTTTGGCGGGAACCTGTTCTCCTTTTCTTCGCTTCATTTCGTAACTCGTCCTAGACGTGACATCGCGCATCTGCTCTCCTGAATGGGCAATGGCGTCCAATGCTCTTTTTATTTTCTGGCGGCCAGGTTTTTATCGTGTTGAGGTGATGCATACTTGTGTGTTTTTTTCTAATGAAAAGGCGCACATATGTTTCAGGAACAAAGCAACCAACACGTAGACACAATATACATAGCTAGAATGCTGCAGATTTCCAATCGAAACCTTAAACACAACAGGAGAAACAATGGTTAAGCTAGACCGGGCTGTGAACTGGGACCATCATCTGAAAGATTGTGTGCTTGGAATTTTCTGAAGATTCACAGCATGTGAACCTCCAAGATCGGGTGCACCACAACACCCTGTGTACAAGACGTTTGGCATCTCCGTCCATCAGCCCCGACCGAAGCAGACAGAAAACCACAGCGATTTCAGGCGATGCAGGCCCAGGATCCCTCTCTCTATCCGTGGTGCCAGCCAGCCAGCCAATACGCCCACTGCCGCCGTGCGTGTCACCGCTGCACGGCTGCCGGCCGATCACCATCCGCCCGCGTGACACACCTGCCCCCACGGGCCGGCAGCGCCTCGCGTACACTGTCCGCGTCAGCAGTTGGCTCCCCGTCACGAGTCACGACCATGTCGACGGCCGTGCTGCATCAGTAATGGCAGCACCGTGCCACCGGTCGCCACTCCCATCTCCGTGCTGCCGACTAGACCGGGCCGCCATGCGATCAATGCAATTCAATCCAAGACACCACTGCCCATCACATTTTGGGGGCAAAAATATACAGTAGTGCCCTCCGGTGTTAATCATTCCGGTTCACTTCTTGTCTTGTGCACATGCGACGTGAAAAACCGACGACGCGGAATAAATTCATAATAGAATATACACTGAGAAAAGGAGCAACGGAGGCCATGGCGTGAGCTGTGAGCACAGCAATTCATTCCTCTCATCACCGATTTTTACAGCTTGGTCGAGCTTTCACAGGCGCCCTTTTTTCACCACATGCCGACATCATCATTGGCTATCAGACGACGGTAAAAAAGACACCACTAGGAGAGAGAGAAGGGATGGGTTACCGGAGTAAAAAAAAGAGAAAAGGAAAACAAATCTCTCTCTAATCTACTGCGCGGCGGTGTCGGTGGCGGCGGCGGCGCGGCCGCAGAAGGCGTCCCGGCGGACGGCGCGGCCGCCGCGGATGACGAAGTGGGCGAGCGACCGCGTGCTGCTCGCCGGCACGCGGTTCTCCTCGCACAGGAACTCCCTGGAGCACGCCCGCTCCACCTCCCGCTCGTAGTCGTGCACCAGCACGTCCGTCGCCGCGCCCTCCTCCTTCCGCGCCCGCGCCAGCACGCCCGCCGTGAATATCGCCGACATCCGCCCCGGCGACGACGCCGTGTACCTGCCACCATCATTCAAAACCCGACGAGATTCAGTCAGGGCCCTGCTTCCTCTGCTCGAGCGAGAAATCTGATCCCCAAAAAACGAAAATTGGATCTTGGATGCCTACCCGCGCGGGCCGTCGACGAGGATGACGTCCCAGGCGACGTCGTAGAGCTGGTTGGGGAGGTCGTTGATGGCGAGGCGGCAGTCGGAGAAGAGGAGGTTCTGGACGGGGCGGCACTCGGCGGCGCGGGCGGCGCGGGCGGCCTCGAGGAGGTCCGGGAACTCGCGGACGGTGGTGGTGTAGGCCACGTCGTAGGCCTCCAGCCCCGGGTGCCGCCCCTCCAGGTGGGACACGTACCACTGGTTCTCGTCCAGGAACACGGTGCGCCCGCCGTGGTTGAGCGCGCGCCACAGCGGCGTCTCCCCGCCCAGCCCGAACACCAGCAGGTTGCAGGGGGCCCGCCGCTTCAGCGCCGCCGCGATGGCGCGCACGTCCGCCGCCGGCATGCTCCCGGACGTGTTGCCGCCCACCGCCGCGTACTGCACCAGCGCGTCGAACACGTACGCCGGCAGCCCCGGCCCCGCCGCCTCATCCCCCTTCGCAGCCGCGGCCCTCCGCGCGCCCGCCGACACTGCGAGCCTGGCCCCCGAAGCCGACCCCGTGGCCCTCCGCCTGGCGCCGACGGCCGAGGACGCGTCGCGCGCGGCGGAGAGCAGCGAGGCGAGGGACACGCACGCGAAGCAGGCCAGGAAGACGAAGAGCCACAGCCGGCGCCGCCCCATCCACGGCGACCCCGACCCGCCGCCGGACGGCTTGTTGGACGAGGAGTGCACCAGCAGCACCTTCGGCCCGCCCCCCAGCCCCTTCATCCCCCGCCTGCCCCCCTCCCCGCCAACCAGCCGCCCGACCAAGAAACGCGGCGGCGATACGGATTGGACTGAAGAACGGCAATCTGAGGCGGCCGCCCGGATCGATCTGCTCCGGGTGACAGCGAGTGGGCTGGGATAGTTATGGGGAGGGAGGAGGCGGTGGCGGTGTGGGTGGGGGTGGAGGTGGAGGGGAAGCAATGCCGGTGGAGGAGGGAGGGGAGGGGATGGGTCTGCTCGGCCGGCCGCGGGTGGGCTGGGTCGGGTTGGTAGGTTGAAGGGGAAATCGATCCCGCCGGGGGTTGCGGTGGGTCTCGGGTCTGTTTCGTGTGTGTTTCTGGCAGTCCGGCCCCAAGGTCTCCACGGAGTCAAAGATTTGTAGTAACCCAAGTACTGTAGCGGGCGGCAGCAAAAATGAGTAGTCTTTCGGGTAACAATTTGGCATAAGTTGACCTGGGCTTTGTACATTGCAAGGTGTTGAGGCTCTCTTTGATTTGCAGGATTTTCAAATCGTAGGAATAGGAAAAGTATAGGGTTGGAGTGGCATGCACACATGAATCCTACAGGATTAGCATGGAGTGTTTGATGGCACAGGAAAAACAAAAAAATTGTAAAAAGAGATTGGAGTGGATGTTAGATTTCCTATGAAATGTAGTACAAAAGATTCCATAGGAAAAATTCCTATGAGATCCAATCCTATGAATCAAAGGACCAACACAGGAAAAATTCTTAAGGATTTCAATTCTCCAAAAATCCTATAGAATTCCTTTGAATCAAAGAAGCCCTTAGAGGAGTGCTTGGTAAAATATATTTTTAAACATTGATGCTTACCTCTATAAAAGAGGTGCCCAATTAAATGTTTACCTCTACAAATAAACACCAGCGCTAGTATTTCTTTATGCACCTCTTCTAAGCACCTTACGTTCGACAAGGCCTTTGAGCTTTATTGATTTTTGCATGTGTGGGATAGTGGCTGTTGTTGTTTGTTGGGTGAGGAGTCATCGGCAGGAAGAACCGACCGGCTGGGCTAGATGATGTTAATCCAACAATTCGGTCAAATCGGCTGACACCAAGTCATTTTTGTAGACAACTTATAGATACTAGATGGTCCTACGATTATGCTCAAAGTTTTGATATCACCGTTTACACATGAGGAAACACGAGTCAATCAAAGTCATGGAATAGTATACAACAAAGATGAAGAAGGTGTAGCGCTTGTCGATGATGGGGTGCTATAGCGGCGAAGATAAGGATGCAAAACATGAGATGGACCGTCGCAACGAATTGACACTGTTATTCGAAATGCATGCTCGCCGAGGCAAGCGCATGAGCTCTGTCATTTTATAAAATAACAAAAGAGTTGTCCGGTTAATTGGGGACACAATACATACGCACCCGTGCACAACAAAACAAAATAAAATCAGAGCATGTACAATACTCGTGCCTTCGGGGACCAAGCGAGGTCTTTTGTGCAGGGGAATGCTGGTATAATAAGCTTTGTCCGGCTCCAGCTAGGAAGGGGCGACACCTCGCTCAAGTGCCTGTACTCACTCATCGTCAGGTGGTCTATAAATCTTGATGTAATGCTTAGTATTATTTTTGGTGTTCGTAGTATTGCCAGTTAAGAAAAGTGGCACTTGCTTTTTCTTAGACGAACACCTTGCTCTTATAACACGTACACATAAGTACAATAGGAATTACGCGGTGCCATATTTAGTATCTCCTCGGCGCCGAGGGCACGTCGAGATGGCAACGTTTTTTTTTTGAGCATCAGTACAGACACAAACGCTTATATACATATGCATACACTCATCCATATAAACGCACACACGCACGCCCTACCCCTATGAGCACCTCCGAGAGACTGAGCCGGCATATCATTTTGAGATTTATGAAGTCACCGTAGGCGCCTCGTCGTCGACGGGAACGTCTCCTCCCACTGAAAGCACATCGCCGAAAATCCAGAAATAAATCCAGAAATAATGCGAGCACCAGGATTTGAATCCTGATGGGTTGAGATACCACTGTCCACCTAACCATTTCAACCACATGTTGATTCGATGGCAACGTTTTGGCCCGTGGACGCGACCGGCGTTAATCAAGCGAGGACTTTGTGGGACTTTGTTGGGGTCTCGACTTTGGGTCCCGTCACCGTATAGTGCAACTTTTTGCTCCGTGGAAAATCACTCCCGTTCTGGGTGGCTCGTTGCGGCTTGGACGGGGCGGAAAGCTGATGTGATCGGCGCAGCGAAAATCCGTCGCTTTCTGCCTTCACTTGGGTTGCACAAAACCCAGGGCACCACCACGACAAGGATTTGGACGCTACACGCGCGGTCCAGGTCTACGTCGACTGACCGACGTATACGTAATCTGAAGCAACACCGCGCCGTATTTCATACGGCCAATACGGCCTCCTCTACATTTCGAGACGCGCAGGACCGAAGAGGAGCCACCCAAAACTGTCTCAGAAGCCGGCAATACATAGAGGAGCACGGCCATGGGTCATGTGGGCGGTCGCGTTGCTGCCGACGGGAAGGACGAACCGCCCTGTTGGGGAGTCGTCAGCAAAGGAAAGCTGTGCCATGCGCCCATCGGTACTACTACGAGTGAGCATTCAGCAATGAAGTTAGGGTGATGCGATGCCTTCAGTGTTTGGTGCCGCCTCCCAAAACATGCCCAAGAAGCTATCGGCGGCAGGTGGCATTGAATGGATGAATGCGGTTGGATGCGGAGACATTATCAGGGGGAGCGGCATACGCTTGGATTAGAATTAAAGCCACGGGACGCCTGACACGCCCGCGCCACCGCCCGGCCGGCCGGCGCCGCGTCGCCTTCAAGTGCTCCGCGGTCAGACGATCGATCGACGCCGGCACGCACGGCACGGACAGATGGGCGTACATGCGGATGTGCGATGTGGCTGCCAGGCCTCATGACGCTACATGCGGGTTCCTGAGCCATTTGGCATTACTAGTGCGAATTCTGCTCTACATCTACATGTTGCGTCGGTTTCGTCCTTTGGACCCGGCTCCTCCGTGGGTGTGCCGGCATTGTGCCAAACGCTTTTATATTCTTCCCAGGGAAGGGGGGAGGAGGAGGGCTTGTGTGGTTAGGAGTACAGTCTTTCATGTGGCTGATTAAGAATGATGATTCTCAGGGCCGTCAACGTCTCCGGTGACGGAGCCATGATGGAAACGAGCCCCGGGCCAAGACTAGACGCCTGTATAATATCCCCAAGAGTACCACCGAGCTAATTTGAACTGCAATGTCTGACCTTCCTTTTATGTGAACTAAGCAACGTGTGGGTTCCCTAATCCTTAGCTCCCTCCCGTCTAAATGTAAATTTCTAGCTCGCGCAGTTTCCGTCAGGTATTTCAGATAAACAGGCAAATAGGCAACTCTCTTCTTTTTAATTAATCAATCATGTCTACATATAGAAAAAATCTAACTCCCTGCACAAACGCGTCCAAGAAACAGCCAAACACCAACCCAAAGACAAAGAAGAACCTAACCTAGCTACCGGCGACTCCAACATTCCATGAGCGCGTACAATACTATGACAATCTCTGCAATTCAAATCCCACAATTTTTTTTAACCATACGAAGCAGTGGGTCCCCCCCCCCCCGCCTCATTGAACCAAGCAGATGTTGTCTAGCTCCGCCAAACATCTGGGTCTGGAGGCTAGCTTGAAGCCTTCAAATCCCACGAAGAGTACCACTAGCAACATACTAAAAGTTGGATTGACAGTCATCTGCGATGGTCTAGTCACAATTCCGGCTTCTACACTGTAAATGTTGTTCATAATGTTGGAAAAATAACAATTGATAGCTCTTCGACAGAGATATTTTTAATATAACTTTGTTATAAATATTTGGTTTATTTAGTACTGAAAATACCACATGGCCTTCGTTCTATGGTTCTGGGTTGAAAAAAACTTTCCATGTAACTTGGGATGTGTTTTAAGCACCCCCCCCCCCTCCTCCTCCTTGATTTTCATTGACTCCTCATAATAGTAGTGGTTTCATATGACTCAAAACATAAGTAAACGAGTGTATGACATTAAACACGTTATCTTTGTAAAATATATTGCTCGCCTCTCTTCACTAGTTGGGACTTTCGGAGCAACTGGCTGATGCACGGATTCAATATGATATCCGAGCCATGAGGTCTTGAGTTCACGACCCTGCCAACATAGTATTAAAAAAAGTATTATGCGGCCTACATCGATCACGCAAGTACTAAAATGACCTATATATTGCCCGCATCTCTCCATCAGTTCAAACTTTTGAAACAACTGGCTGGTGCATGAATTCAATAGTCTTGCTTTACCCTTTTTTTGCTTAAGAGGTCTTCAACCACACTCCTTGCATTGTACAAGACTGAAAACATGTCCATACACACTAGTAGAAATATCCGTTCCCTAATATTAAAATACACTCTAGGAATATGAATATTGTTTCAATGCCTATATTCTTTTATTCACATTTCACATAACTTCAGTGGGTTTTATAGGAAGGACATCAATGCTTGACCAACATCAAATACAAGGTCATTCCACAAATGCCACATTTGCCGGTTGTTCCAACTGCACCATGAGGAGTAGCTAGTCTGGCCATGTTGCCACAAAGCAATTTTCCGTCGATACTTTTCAATCCAACTGAAGAGGTGCTCAGAAGTCTCTTGCCTTAATTTGTACATTCAACAACGTTGTGGAATCCATCCCCTTTCCTTGCCCGCATATGGAACACTTGGCGTTTATGATCGAACCTCACGCTTATGTTGCAGTTTGGTGCCTCTTATACAATTTTTCCCAACAAATACTCCCTCCGTTCCTAAATATTTATCTTTCTAGACATTTCAAATGACAACTACATACGGATGTATGTAGACATATTTCAGAGTGTAGATTCGCTTATTTTGCTCCGTATGCAGTCATTTATTGAAATGCCTAGAAAGACAAGTATTTATGAACAGATGGAGTATATGTATATTTCGTTGCAAAAGTAGAGCACACAGATTTAAACTAGATAGACTTTTTATTATCTCCCCTTGTTGTTAGTCACATGGCGACTAGGGTACACTAGTAGAGATTTGTACATATAACTCAATCTGGTACCAAAACCACAATGAGAGTTGAAGAGCAAATCATAAGGGAGAGCCATAGGGATGGGGTAGGGGTAGATACAGTAACTCTTTTTTTATGCATGCCATAAATTGTCATATTTTTATTATGAAAACCACAAAAGCAAGTTTGTGCCCAATATGTTACAACCCTGTATTTTTTGTATCTTTTATGAACACACAATTGTGATTTTTTGCTAATGCAGACACGAGATTAATTGTATCCAAGTCCTAATTTTTACTTTGTCAATGGGGCTGAGGTTCAATGCTGCATCTCTACCCTCGAAAAAAGATAATGTTGCCCCTCAAATAGAGTTTACAGTTTTTGAAGCAAAAGTAGTTTATAAAACAAAGTAGTTAATGGTAGGTGAAGTCAAATCTCTACAAAGATTTATAACTAAGAAAAAACTAAAACTGTTGGATCTGGCAGAACTGGCGGTGCGTTTGTGGGTTGAGCCTGGCCCCTTGCAGGATATGGTAAAACTTTCTATCCATAAGAGCATCTCCAACAGAAGCGCTATATGAGCGCCGCGCGGTATAAAAACTGCTTTTAGCGTGCGCGGACCCGGTTTGGAATCTCCAGCAGCCGCACAAAGAGCGCGCGCGCTATAACTAATGCAGCGCGTGCATCAAAAAGGCAGCGCGCGCAGCATATTTAGTGCGCCCGGTCGCGCGCACTGCAAACTCTGGGCTGCTGCAGATGGGACCGCTTGATTGGGACCGTTGTACTCGCGCGCGCAGTATATTTTGCAGCGCTTGTTGGAGCAAACGTCTTCTAGCGTCCTAAAAAAATCTACTTGCGCGCTGTAAACCCGTTTTTTGGGCGCCGCGCATTGGGCGGCTGTTGGAGATGCTCTAAGACCAATCATGAATCAAGAGAATTTAGCGCCCTACCTGATACAGCCACTTTTCTTTAAAAATTCGCAATCTTTTCCAAAACATGCGTACCAAATCGCATTTGCTCATCCTAGACCCCAGAATGAAACAACTGTAGCACTATGATATTATCACTAGCCTTGCGGTAAAGGCTAAAGCCCGACAAGAAGCACCTAAAGGATAGGTATCTCCCACTGTCAGTTTAGTTTAAGCCATCTAGAATGCAGATCAAGGAAAGCAAGCGTACTATACGCATCAACAGCACTGATTAATCTGGAGCGGCGTAAAATACTGCTCGCCCAGAATCTTTGCACCGGGGATCGATCGACAGCAACGCAGCACGTGGACCATCAAAGCAGCACGGTGCGCCTTGGTGTTAACATTGACGGGAGTATTCTTATGGCGGCTTCCCAAGAATGTTTGCCGCCGTGCAAAGATGATGCTACCGGTGCTTAGTGTAGATTAACATAAGAAGATGCTACTTGGTGTAGTATGTAGGGGTACTAGGCTGCGTGGTGGTGGTGTCTGATGATAGACCATCATAGTCAATGGGTTTCAGAAGCGATGCAACGGCGTGGTGGGAACTGCAAAGGCTCGAGCCCTTTGCGGATCTGCTCTTGAATGGTGTTGTCGGTCACTGGTAGAGTGACAGTGTGGTGGCTTATCAGATCTTGAATACTGTTATCCTGTTGACCTCGTTGTTTATCTCGCAATGGAATCTTGTTGTGCGTAAATTGTTTGTGCGGCTCAGTGCTCTTGGCTGACACCACTGACTTTCAGTTTGCACCTCAAAGAGTGGATCGAGCAGTATTTCCTTTTTAGACCGAGGCAAAAGGCTTTGCCTCATCCGATAATTAAGGAGTTTAGGGTACGCAATACCGGTTTCATAACATAGCCCGTCAAAGGAAAACCACATACAGAATTACTCTCCGGGTACGGTCTTGCTCAAGCGCGTAACTCCCGCGGTGACCCATAGCTTGGCCTCATCTTCAATAAGTTTTAGGATGTGGAAAGACGCTGTTGATTTTTTCTTCTTCTGAAAACTCTAGCGTCTCTTTCGTTTCAGATGGTCAAACAGACAAGCATGATAAGAGAAGCCATCACCTTTTGATTTGTGGTATTTAGCCGGAACATGCCGGTCCGTTCATCTCAACTTGTCGAGTAAATAGCATAAAACTACTAGTTTACAGGTTAGGGTTCCAAAAAACTACCACTTTTTAAATTTTCTCAGAAAGCTACCAGACGCGCGGTCCGCTGTTTCAAAAAACCCAAACCCGCGGTGACTAGCGATTTAACCGTTTTTCTGACGGCCTGGGCCCATCTGTCAGCCCACGTGGCCACGCGCGCTCACGGCGCGGCAGTTGACGGTCGTTAGCCGACCGGCCCGGTCAGAACTGGGGTAAATATACCCGCTCGGTCGGTCGGGATCACACGCTCGCTCACTCTCTCGTGCTCGCTCACTCCCCTGCTCCCAGTCCCCTGCTCCAGTACGAGCTCGCCGCCGCGCGCCGTCTTCGAGGCCGGTGGCCGTCGACCTTCTTGCTGCAATGCCTTCCTGGAACGACGAGGAAACCAGCTCGGAGGAGGAGTGCGAGGTTGTCAGCATGGACATGGGACTTATGGTAAGTTCTTTGCCACCTAGGGTTAGGGTTAGGGTTAGGTGCTAGTAGCTTAGGCTTCAGCCATGGATGTTGCTTAGTGTAGTGTTGTTGTTGTGTGTGTGATACTGTTCTTGATTAGTGAGGGTGGGGTTTGATTGTAGGATTGAGGTAACCTAGGGTTCATCTCTGTACAGTGTTATGGTTCATGCTGATTTGGGGATTTAATGAACAGTGCAAGTTGATTCTGGTATTGAGTGCAGATTGAAACCAGTGTTTGTTGGTTATTATGGTTGTAGGAGGAACCAGACACCACTGTGGAGCCCCTTTTCTGTGGCCAACTTGAGCTTGCTCATCCCAAATGCATTCTGCACCAACTGAGGCCTATTAAGCGTGTTGCTTTTGAAGGGCCTGTAACAGGGAGGCGTTTCTATGGCTGCCCAGTCTAGGTTAGATGCCAATTAAGTTTTTTGCTATGGATGTTCAGTGATGTTTGATATGATGCAGCAGTTTGTTTGATATGACAGACACATATATATTTTTGTCACTTTGGAAACTTAATCATGGCATTGTAATAACTTATCATATCTCATTTATGTTATTAATAGTTAGAAAATCTTAAGTTTATCAAGTTAATCATGGAATTGAAATAAGGTACTAGTCCTTTTGTAATAACTTATCACATTTACAAATGCAGGAAAATGGTGTGAATTGTGGTGTTGTAGAGTGGGTTGATGGGCCTTGGCCAACTGTTCTTCAGAGATGTTTGTGCAAGCTATGGGAGATGTTCCATGAGCAGAACTTTGGAAGGGTACATGACAAGGAAAAGTTTGAGAAGGAGTTGGCCAGGCTTAAGAGTGAGCATGAAAGGGAGTTGGCCAAGCTTAGGACTGAAAATGACAAGCTTTGCATTGAGTACACCAAGCTTGTTTATGATGTATCCAAGATATTTGATTGGCAGGATGGTAGGGTGGACAAGTAGGTGTACCAGAAACAAGTGGAGGAGGAAGAACTTGAGAAGAAGAAGAAGGAGCTAGAGGAGAAAGCCATGTTGGAGGTGCAGATGGTGGCCGCCTGCTGGATCAGCGTGGATGCGCTTCGCCACTGCCCTGGCCGCGTGGATTTCCGGATCTGAGCTCGCCGGATCCACAGGAGCCGCGGGCGGTGATGGCTGCTGCGACCGCTGCGCCGGGAAGCTCGAGCTGCCTAGCCATTTGTCCACCTCTGACTGTCCACTGCCCTCCTGGCCGGTGCCGCCTTGGCTCAATAGCTCGCCGCCGACGACATTTGGCTGTGCCGCCGCCATCGCCCACCTAGGTCACTGCGGGGGAGAGGAGGGGGAGAGGAGGGGGAGTGAGAGAGTGTGTGGCCCGACCGCCTACTTTGGTTCCGACCGGACCGCGTCGGCTAACGACCGTTAACTGCCGCGTCGTGAGCGCGCGTGGCCACGTGGGCTGACAGATGGGCCCAATCCGTCAGAAAAACGGTTAAATCGCTAGTCACCATGGGTTTGGGTTTTTTGAAACAGCGGACCGCGCGTTTGGTATCTTTCTAAGAAAAATTAAAAAATGATAGTTTTTTGAAACCTTAGCCTGTAAACTAGTAGTTTTATGCTATTTACTCCAACTTGTCAAGTGCTTGAGGCCCGAGCCAATCTTTGACCATCCTCCAAATTCACAGCGTGAACCGGCATTTACGGAATAGGTGAGTCTCATTGGCCTCTTGCACGTGGTGCAAGACCACAATTCTCCCATCTATTTTTTGCTGCAGTCTATCCGCCGTCCAGATACGTATTATTTGTGCGGCTCACTGCTCTTGGTTGACACTACTCGCTTTCAGTTTGGGCCTCAGAGAGTGGACAGGAGCAGCAGTACGCACCAGCTCAGGCTCAGCTCCAACGGCGAAAGGCACAACAATCGGAGAGGCTGAACAGTCGGAAAAAAAGGAGCGTTCAGTTCAGCAGAACCATCATATGTAAGACGTGGCACCATATAAAAATGTGGCTGTACGTAGAGCCAGAATGCGCCACGACCATGTTTGGTTTTTTAGGCTTAGGATAAGAGACGGCGCTCCATTGTTACTGTCGGTACAGGTTTATGGACCACCTTACCTGTACTTTCATGCTTCTAATCTTCTCTGTTTAATTAACTTGTTTTATTGCTCCAAAGATGGCCATATGCTAGTGGTATCACCAGCTCCAGCAGATCTAGCAGAGTCATTTGGTTGGCTGGATGAACTGCTTGCTGAGGCGGAAGAATTGCTCGTCGTGCAGTGCTCGCGTACGTACGTGCCTACGGGAGCAACAGGCCAGCAGTTAACGCTGTGTGCTGACGATGGGGTCAGCGAACAGATGAAACCTCTGAACCTATTCCCCCTTTCTCTCTGAACCTGAACTCCGGCCGGTTGCTTTCTGTCTCTTCACAAACCTAAGATCGGATCGTAGCACTCTTGCCGCTATCGTTCGGCACGCGCCCTGCATGCCGAACGCAGGTGCAGTCTGGTTCGGTCTCCGAGCTGGTGCGGCCGTCGGTGGCGGACTCGGAAACACGGCCCGCCCTACCGGAGACGGAGTCGGAGTGTCGGACACCCCCATACAGCCGGCCGGGTATAAGTCCATGTACATGACCCAGCCTCCCCTCCATCGACAACAAGGATCGCTCGACAAAATCGCACACGCACGCACAGGAAGGTAGGGAGAGCGATGGCGACGGCGACGGCGCTTCGACACGCGGCGACGAGGCTGGGCGGCGGCGCATGGGCGAAGCTACTGCCAAGGAGGCTCGTCCACGGCGGCGCAAGACCCGCCGCGGCGGACGGCAAGGCCCGCGCCCTGAACCTGATCAAGCAGAAGAGGGAGGAGCTGTTCGACCTGATCGCCGACACGGAGCGGCGGTACGACACGCGGCTCACCAAGGAGGGGTTCCAGAACGCCCGGATGCTCCAGCAGCTCGCCGTGCAGATCGAGCCCAGGCCCAACGACCCGCTCTGGTACGTCACGCGCCCCTCGACCAAAGCATGGATACGCTCGATCGCCGGCTGATCTCCTTCCCTTCTTTGTGACGGCTGGAGGAAGAAGAAGAAGAATTTCTTTTGGATTTGCTGATATGAATTTCGTTGCAGGCGCTCGAAGCGGTTTTCGAAGCTGACCAACGATTTCCTGGGGTGGGCGGGGGCTTGCGTGGCGGGCTACATGCTCACGAAGGAATGGCTTCGTTCCGATAAGGAGGCGGCGCAGGAGAAGATGGCAGATTCCGCATGTGTAGTTAGCAATAACTGAAGCATTGCTTGATCATAGTACTTCCCCAATGTGGACTAACAGCGCCCAATCTATGCTCGTAGAATTCAGTAAATGTCGACCGTCGTTTCATCTTGGACGGTTCGTTCAGAGATGCAGTAAAGGAACGCATAACTCTATTTCAGTTTGCATGTGCTAGAGAGATTTAGTTGATAGGTTCATTTTCTTGCGTGTTTGGTTGATGCAAAACAGAACTTGCAGTTTTTAACTGCGTGGGATTCTGTACTCTGTTATGGTTGATCGAAATTGTATTGCCTTTTGTTCTAACTTCTAATTAATACACATTAAAGCTGCTAGCTTTACCCAAGTTGTCAAACAAAAACATCAGCCAAATAAGCCAACAAGTTAATATTTATTTATGCAATAAGGCGCTTGTGCCATGAATTCTGGCTTTTATACCTGCGCCGAATAGGCTATTATGTAATCAAAACAATCTTGTTGGTCATTTTTTTTTGAGAAGCAAGAGTAGGAAACTACTCTGCAGGGGAGACAAATTCAGCTATCATCAACTGCTGTAGCTCTTCTGGCACGTCGGAGACTTTCACATTAGAGCTTGCAAACATTGCAAGAGCTTGCTTAATGTCCTTAATCAGAGCGAAACACTGGGACCGATCCCCCCCCCCCCCCCCCCCCCCCCCCCCCCCCCGGGCTTCCAGCTCTTGTACGATTAGTTCCAAGATCAATGGACCTCTATAGTATTTTGCTAGCGAACGCAGTCCAGCAAGAGCAGCTTTTGCCTCGGCCTCCTCGACAGTTTGGCTGGGGTCAGATTTCTGCTGATTGACACGACCACATGTCCAGCCCTATCCCTTGCGACTGCACCTGCAGCAGAGACACCAGATTCAGACTGGAAGGCAACATCTGTATTCAGCTTCACAACATCTCCTACTGGAACCGACCACTTCGAGCATTGTGTCGTATGACATGAGGGGCTACTCCCTGCATTCTTGCTGAACCCATCCCCTGCCACCGCCACCTTTTGTAGATCTTCGGCATACTTCCTCAGAAAAATCACAAAACTCATGACTGACTCCCTGCCATTGTGTCTTAGCGTATCCTCTCTCAAGTGCCAACATCTCCAAAACAGCAGCAACAGTTTTGCTCGCATATCCTCTGGTTCCGTGTCCAAGAGCACTTGCAACCAATCATTCCCGGTGTTCCTAAAGGATTTCTCTGCAGGTAAGGGCCACTCTTTCCTCATAGCATCACGAAGAGCCCTGCTCTTTGTGCAAGTGATCACGGCGTGAAATTCATCTTCCTCTCCATTGCCGCGGATACTGCAGGTAGGTTCTAGCTCTAATGTTCTCTTAAACTTGTTTCTCTTTGTGGCCAGGGTATTTGTGGCGACTCTTCATCCAAAAATCCTCACCTTCTCGGGCACCTTAGCTTTCCAAATGAGATCCCAAATGTTACGATCCCCAGCCTCTCCGTTCGAACACGAGGGATTTGTTTGGACACTTTGACTATAGAAGGCTGCAAGCTTGTACGCACTCCTGACCGAAAAGATACCATTCTTCTCAAAATGCCATGCAATGCAATCTTTTGTGTCTGTGTTCGGAATGGGGATTTTGCATATTTCCTCTGCATCAAAACTGTGAAAAATTTGGCGGATTAGGTTCACATTCCATTCCTTCCTCTTTGTGTCCATAAGTTGGTTAACCCAACGCAGCCTAGACCTTTTAATAAACGCAGCCGATTTGAGACCTTCTTTCCTTGGTATCCATTGGTCCCGCTTGATCTAAATACTCTTTCCATCCCCCACTCTCCAGATTAAACCTTTTTTCAGCAACTCCAAACCGAATTCTATGGCTCTCCATACCGGAGACGCATCCGAGGCAAAAACAGTATCCAGAAGCTCACCATTGGGGCAATATTTAGATTTCAAAACTCTCGCGCAAAGGCCATCTGGATTCTGAATTAGCCTCCAGCCCTGTTTGGCTAGGAGCGCCTGGTTAAATAGGTGCATGTCTCTGAATCCAATGCCCCCATCACGCTTGGGCTTAATCATGCGCTCCCATGCCATCCAGTGTACCTTTCTCTGTCCTTCTTCGTCCTCCCACCAAAAGTCTCTAATCATTCTCTCATACTTTTCACAGAAGCCCTTTGAGAACATAAACACACTCATTGCGAAGGTAGGAAGTGCTTGGACTATGGATTTGACGTGAACCTCCTTGGCCGCATAAGACATGAATCTTTCTGAATAATCGTTGCAACGCTTTCCCAATCTATCCATGATGGGCTGGAACTGTTCATCCTTCATCCTCCCTTCCGGGGTAGGCAAACCTAGGTATTTGCTCTCGAATACATCTGATTGTACACCGAGTACAACCTTAATCCCTTCTCTGACTTCGGCAGGGCATTTCTCACTGAATAGGAGCGAGCATTTGCTTGCACTTAGCAGTTGACCCGTGCACTTTTGGAATAAGTCCAGAACCTTCTTAATTGTCTCGGCTTGCTCAATGGAGGGCTTGAAGAAGAGCAGGATGTCATCTGCGAAGAGAAGGTTAGATACACCTGGGCTATTGCGGACAATCTTGATGGGGTTTAAGCTGCCAGCCGTGATCTCTCGGTTTATGAGGTTTACCAGTCCCTCGGCCACAAAAAGAAAAAGGTAAGGACTAAGGGGATCTCCTTGTCGTAGTCCTCTGGATGGATCAAAGGGTTCTAGCAGTTCGCCGTTGCATCTAACTGAGTATCTTACCGATCGAACACACTGCATCACCTAGCTTGTCCATTTATTGCAGAAACCAGTCTTTAGTAGCACTCCTTCAAGAAAACCCCAATCCACTCTATCATATGCTTTGGCCAAATCCAGTTTGTATGCACAGTAGGTGTCTCTTGCGTTTCTGCTGTGCTGAATCTTGTGGAAGCACTCAAAAGCAATGATGGCGTTGTCAGTGATGAGTCTGCCCGGAATGAACGCACTTTGAGTCTCTGAAATGATTTTGTCCAGCATAGGCCCTAGTCGATTCACCAGGCACTTCGACACCACCTTATAGATGACATTACATAAACTGATCGGTCGGTAGTCTTTCAAGGTCTGGGGGTTCTTTCCTTTTGGAATGAGCACAATAACCGTGTCATTTGTACCCTCGAGTAGCACACCGCGCTCAAAGAAATCTAACACTCCTCTTGTCACATCATCCTTGAGCACTGCCCAATTTCTTTGATAAAATCGGGCTGGAAATCCATCTGGCCCGGTGCCTTAAGGGGTCCAATTTGAAACAATGCCTCGCTGATTTCCGTAGCAGAGAAGGGTTTTGTTAGCGTCTCGTTCATGTCCTGTGTCACCTTTGCCGCAAAGAGTTCCAATAATTTGTGTGGATTCACCCCCACCTCCTTCTTGTATAGTTCTCTGAAAAAAGACCTGGACATATCTTCCAAACCGGCCTTATCCTCCACCCAAACACCACTGGAATCTTTCAGTTTTATAATGTCATTCGTTTTCTTCCTCCAGGTCGCTTTCCTCTGAAACCACTTAGTATTTCGATCTCCTTCCCTAATAAAAGTTACTCTTGATCTCTGTCTCCACATGATTTCCTCTCATAGTAGAAGTTCATCAAGCTCTTTTGATAGTTTATTTACCTCATATTGTTGCTCGTGGGAGTTAGGGAGGCTCCATAATACACTTAACTTTCTCCTGATCTCTGCTGTTTGTTTGATTACCGAGCCAAAATCCTTCTGTGCCCAGTTCCTCAAATCCTTCTGCATAGCCATTAGCTTTTCCCCAACCCGCTTCAAATTCCTAGTAGGGCCCCCTCTCCTCCACGAGTCCTCTATCGCAGGTTGGAGTGTGTTCACACGTTCCCACATCTGTTCATATCTAAACTTTTTTGCACCACTACCTGCTTTCGGTCTCCACTTCCGTCTCTGTCCAAGCCGTAGGAGAATGGGCAAATGATCTGAACGTGATGAACAAATGTGCTCCAGTGTGGCGTTCCTGAAGTGATCAGACCAGTCCGGAGATGCAACCGCTCGATCCAGACGAGCCCGTACACTGTTTCTTCCATCTTGTTTATTATTAAAGGTCCAAACTGGACCTCTAAATCCCAGATCGAACAAATTACAGTCAGCGAGAGCCGCACAGAAATTTTCCATATATCTCTCTGATCTTTTTGAGGCCTAGATGTGTTCAGATTGCCACATGGTTTCGTTAAAATCACCGATCATGAGCCACGACAAATTAGCTGTGTCCTTTATCCTCCGTAACAATGTCCACATGTGGTGTCGTTCGTGGGCCTTCGGTTCCCCGTACACAAAAGTTGCACGCCATTGAAATCCAAGAGGGCTCAACCGAATCAACACATCGATGTATCTCGCCCCCACGGCAATCTTCTTTATTTCAATATTTTCATCATAAAATAGGGCAATGCCGGCACCTTTCCCAATGCCGGGTTGCGCGATACAGTGACGAAGGCCTAGCCTCCACTTTAAGTTTTTGACATACTTATTGTTTTGCCGAGTTTCGGAGAGGTAAACGAGCTTGTATGTGTGCACGAGACACACGAGCTCTTGAACTGTGCGAGGTTGCCCGAGGCCTCGACAGTTCCAACTTAGGAGCGTCATGGCTCCTGGCGGCTGCCTTCCTCGGCGTCCGCCAGTTGCGGTCATCTCTTTTTTCAATGCAAGTTTGCACACTCTACGTGGTCAGTCATCCAAATAGAGTCCAATTTGTATTCGTCCACAAGTGTTGCCAATATTTTTGGTCATTGGTTGGACGGCATTTCAAATAGGTTCAAAAATCTAATTCGGGTGGGAGCATATGCCTTATTATGGGCACTCTGGCTATGTAGGAATGATTTTATTTTCGAGGGCAAAAACACCTCTCCTTTGCAGGTTATTTTCCGATGTACGCACTCGCTTCGTACGTGGTCTACACTACACCGAACAAAGTATCAACCGCTATTCAAGACGGTGTGTACGCGGTTGGAGCGGGTGGCCAGGGAGGTCTTCACTCAGCATGGGTGCCAACATAATCTACGGATAGCCGCACCAACTCCTTCGACATAGGCGGACAGTCGGTCCTATATGATCCTACTGTTGCTGATATGTCGCTTTTTTATGTTCTTTCAATTTGTTTTTGTTTGGCTATGTGCATTTTAGTTATGCAAAGGCCGGGTGATGCTCATTATATTTTGTATCCGCTTGATGTTACATTTTGAGTCAATTAGAATGCCCTTTATCAGAAAAAATTGTAAAACGAGAGGCTGGAAGCGCATGCCGGGGCAGGGGCGCATTGCGTGTTTATATAGGCCAGACATGCGGCTAAGATTACAAAGGAGGTTAGGGATAGGTTAGGTGTGGATTGATCTCCAAGCTAAGCTAACTACCAAGATCTAATCACAACAACCTAACCTATCCTAACTACAACACGCACGCCACATATCTAGCCGGCACAGTTTACAACATAGCGTGGCAAGGCATACAATGATGTTTAACACTCCCCCTCAATCACAACTATCTAAGTTGAGATTGCGTCGAAAGACCTCCAGCTGCCGCAGCGATAATGGTTTAGTAAAGCCATCTGCTACTTGATCATGAGTAGGTACAAATTGAATATTCAAAAGCTTGTCAGCAACTCTTTCACGAACAAAATGATAATCAATCTCAATGTGCTTTGTTCTAGCATGAAAGACAGGATTGGCAGAGAGATAAGTAGCTCCAAGATTGTCACACCACAGTGAGGCAGCAGGCAAATGACGAATACCCAATTCTGTCAGCATATTTTGAACCCAAATAATCTCAGCAGTGGCATTTGCTAAGGCCTTGTACTCAGCTTCTGTGCTTGACCTGGACACAGTGGCTTGCTTACGTGCACTCCAAGAAATCAGATTGCCACCAAAGAATACTGCAAAACCTCCAGTGGACCGCCGATCATCAGGACAACCTGCCCAGTCTGCATCTGAAAATGCACTAACAAGTGTAGAGTCTGACTTGGAAAGTTTGAGACCATGGCTCTTGGTTGCCTAAAGGTACCAAAGAATTCTTTTTACTGCTGTCCAATGAGTGCTAGTGGGTGCATGGAGAAACTGGCATACTTTGTTGACTGAAAAACATATATCTGGCCTGGTTAAAGTCAAATATTGCAAAGCTCCTACCACACTTCTGTACCTGGTGGAGTCCTCGGCTCCAAGTACCTCTCCATCATAAAGAGACAACTTCTCTGAAGTGGACAACGGGGTTGGAGAGGGTTTGCAACCTTTCATGCGTACTCGCTCAAGGATATCTTGTACATATTTTTCTTGGGACAGAAAGATTCCACGAGCCACATGCTTCACCTCGATGCCAAGAAAAAAGTGAAGAGTACCCAAATCCTTGAGAGCAAAATCCATGCGCAGATCCTGAAGAAGAGAATCAACTACCCTAACGGAGGAGCTGGTGACAATAATATCATCAACATAAATAAGCATAAAAATGGTCACTCCATGCCGATGATAAAAAATCAGTGAGTTATCCCCCTTGGAAGCAGCAAAACCAAGAGACTGTAACTTGGAGTACAGGCGATAATACCAGGCTCTGGGTGCTTGTTTCAAACCATAGATTGCTTTGTCAAGCTTGCAGACATGTCGTGGTAAAGCTAAATTTTCATACCCAGGAGGCTGCCTCATAAACACCTCTTCTTCCAGAACACCATGCAAAAACGCGTTCTTTACATCTAGTTGTCGCATGCACCAGTTTCTAGATATTGCAGCTGAAAGAATCAACCTAATGGTAGCAGCTTTTACCACAGGGCTAAAAGTATCCTCGTAATCAATCCCGTACCTTTGCTTAAAGCCTTTTGCCATAAGGCGTGCCTTGTACCTGTCAATCGTGCCATCAGACTTGCGTTTTACCTTGTAAACCCACTTGCAATCGATCACATTTCTCCCTCTGACCGGTGGAACCAAGTGCCATGTCTTGTTTGCTACGAGGGCTGAAAATTCTTCGTCCATAGCCTGCTTCCACTTGGAGTCAGCAAGAGCATCATGCAGATTCTTGGGTTCACCTGTGGCACAAAAAGAACCCCAACGAACACAACCATCTTTATATACCTTAGGCTTGGTAATACCACTTTGTGACCGGGTATGTGATCGGGCAGGAGGCGGCTGAGGTGGTTGAGCTTGCTCAAGTTGTAGACGATTTTGCATGGAGGAGACCACGGAGTCAGATGCAGAAAATCCCGAAGCGCCCTCTTGCGGCAACCCAGGCTGATCCGGTGCGGCAGCCGATGGCGAACTGCCACTTGGCAGTTCTGGAGCGGCCACATCCCTCGAGGAAGATCGCGCCATGTCAGAGTCCGTGCGCCTCGCCTCGTGAGGGCCAGGTGGACCCCGCCCAGCCGGGCTGACCGACCCACCAGGAGACCGCACGCCCTCCCAGGCCGGGGACAGCACGATAGTGCACCTGGCGGGCCCACTAGAGGAGAGCGGGACAGGGCGCCCGCCTGGCCGCCTGTCTGTCGGCGCGGATCCCGGCGAGGATTCACCTGACGCTGCTGCGGGCGCGGATCCCGCTGCCGATTCGCCTGGCGCGGCTGCAGCAGTGGATCCCGAGGCCGCCGGATCTTCTGTGGCTGTATCAGAATCCCCAGGGTGCTGCATAAAATCATAAGAATTTTCACCAAAGTCTTCAATATTTTGCTGCCCTGTTTCCTGCACACTTTCAGCTGGGTCATTAGCATTGGACAAGGACATATTATCAGCAGTAAAATCAGCTCCCCCTTGAGCAAAAGAAGGAGACGGCAAGAGGTGAGAGGGCAGGAGAAGCAATTCTTTGCGAAGTTGAGCGCCGACATTTGAATGGAGACTTGCGAAAGGAAAAACTTGCTCATCAAAAATGACATCACGGGACACATACACATGACCAGAAGAGATATCAAGGCATTTGTAACCTTTATGAAGGGTATTGTACCCTAGTAAGGCACATTGCTTGGACCTAAATTCAAGCTTGTGCTTGTTAAAAGGGCGCAAGTTTGGCCAGACGGCACACCCAAAAATGCGGAGAAAAGAGTAGTTGGGCTTGGTGCCAAAGAGTCGTTCTAGAGGTGTTTGGTTCTTGATAACTCTGCCGGGGATACGGTTAATAAGATAGACCGCAGTGAGAAACGCTTCGTCCCAAAATTTAAGTGGCATAAATCCATGAGCAAGTAAAGAGAGACCAACTTCTACGATGTGCCTATGTTTTCTTTTTGTGGAGCCGTTCTGCTGATGAGCATGCGGACAAGAAACGTGGTGTGTGATGCCAATGTGCTCAAAAAATGAGCTCAACCGTTGGTACTCCCCACCCCAATCGGTTTGCATGGCAATGATTTTACGATCAAAGAGACGTTCAACATGAGCTTGGAAAAGGCGAAATTTGACATCAGATTTATTTTTGAGCAAATATATCCAGCTAAACTTGCTAAAATCATCGATAAAACTGACATAGTATTTCTGCCTTCCTACAGAGACGGGTCCAGGACCCCAAACATCTGAAAAAATCAGTTCTAAAGGAGCTGTGGATTCACTAGTTGAACGAGAACAAGGTAACTGATGGCTCTTGGCCATCTGACATGCATCACATGAAGGAAATATGCCCTAGAGGCAATAATAAAGTTATTATTTATTTCCTTATATCATGATAAATGTTTATTATTCATGCTAGAATTGTATTAACCGGAAACATAATACATGTGTGAATACATAGACAAACAGAGTGTCACTAGTATGCCTCTACTAGACTAGCTCGTTAATCAAAGATGGTTATGTTTCCTAACCATGAACAAAGAGTTGTTGTTTGATTAACGGTATCACATCATTAGGTGAATGATCTGATTGACATGACCCATTCCATTAGCTTAGCACCCGATCGTTTAGTATGTTGCTATTGCTTTCTTCATGACTTATACATGTTCCTATGACTATGAGATTATGCAACAAAGTTTGCCGGAGGAACACTTTGTGTGCTACCAAACATCACAACGTAAATGGGTGATTATAAAGGTGCTCTACAGGTGTCTCCAAAGGTACATGTTGGGTTGGCGTATTTCGAGATTAAGATTTGTCACTCCGATTGTCGGAGAGGTATCGCTGGGCCCTCTCGGTAATGCACATCACATAAGCCTTGCAAGCATTGCAACTAATGAGTTAGTTGTGAGATGATGTATTACGGAACGAGTAAAGAGACTTGCCGGTAACGAGATTGAACTAGGTATTGAGATACCGACGATCGAATCTCGGGCAAGTAACATACCGATGACAAAGGGAACAACGTATGTTGTTATGCAGTCTGACTGATAAAAGATCTTCGTAGAATATGTAGGAGCCAATATGAGCATCCAGGTTCCGCTATTGGTTATTGACCGGAGATGTGTCTCGGTCATGTCTACATTGTTCTCGAACCCGTAGGGTCCGCACGCTTAAGGTTTCGATGACAGTTATATTATGAGTTTATGAGTTTTGATGTACCGAAGTTTGTTCGGAGTCCCGGATGTGATCACGGACATGACGAGGAGTCTCGAAATGGTCGAGACATAAAGATTGATATATTGGAAGCCTATATTTGGATATCGGAAGTCTTCCGGGTGAAATCGGGATTTTACCGGAGTACCGGGAGGTTACCGGAACCCCCCGGGAGGTATATGGGCTTTAGTGGGCTTTAGTGGAAGAGAGGAGAGGTGGCCAGAGCTGGGCCGTGCGCCCCTCCCCCCTAGTCCGAATAGGACAAGGAGAGGGGGCCGACGCCCCCCTTCCTTCTCTCTCTCCTCTTTTCCCCCTCCCGAATCCTATTCCAACTAGGAAAGGGGGGAATCCTACTCCCGGAGGGAGTAGGACTCCTCCTGGCACGCCCTATCCTGGCCGGCCGCACCCCCCCCTTGATCCTTTATATACGGAGGCAAAGGACACCCCTAGACACACAAGTTGATCCACGTGATCATATTCTTAGCCGTGTGCGGTGCCCCCTTCCACTATAGTCCTCGATAATATTGCAGCGGTGCTTAGGCGAAGCCCTGCGACGGTAGTACATCAAGATTCGTGCTGACAGAACTCTTCCCCGACACTTTGCTGGATCGGAGTCCGGGGATCGTCATCGAGCTGAACGTGTGCTAGAACTCGGAGGTGTCGTAGTTTCGGTGCTTGATCGGTCGGGCCATGAAGACATACGACTACATCAACCACGTTGTGCTAACGCTTCCGTTGTCGATCTACAAGGGTACATAGATCACACTCTCCCCTCTCGTTGCTATGCATCACCATGATCTTGCGTGTGCGTAGGAATTTTTTTGAAATTACTACGAAACCCAACAGTGGCATCCGAGCCTAGGTTTTATGTGTTGATGTTATATGCACGAGTAGAACACAAGTGAGTTGTGGGCGATATAAGTCATACTGCTTACCAGCATGTCATACTTTGGTTCGGCGGTATTGTTGGACGAAGGGGCCCGGACTGACATTACGCGTACGCTTACGCGAGACCGGTTCTCCCGACGTGCTTTGCACAAAGGTGGCTAGCGGGTGACAGTTTCTCCAACTTTAGTTGAACCAAGTGTGGCTATGCCCGGTCCTTGCGAAGGTTAAAACAACACCAACTTGACAAACTATCGTTGTGGTTTTGATGCGTAGGTAAGATTGGTTCTTGCTTAAGCCCGTAGCAGCCACGTAAAACATGCAACAACAAAGTAGAGGACGTCTAACTTGTTTTTGCAGGGCATGTTGTGATGTGATATGGTCAAGACATGATGCTAAATTTTATTGTATGAGATGATCATGTTTTGTAACCGAGTTATCGGCAACTGGCAGGAGCCATATGGTTGTGGCTTTATTGTATGCAATGCAATCGCACTGTAATGCTTTACTTTATCACTAAGCGGTAGCGATAGTCGTGGAAGCATAAGATTGGCGAGACGACAACGATGCTACGATGGAGATCAAGGTGTCGCGCCGGTGACGATGGTGATCACGACGGTGCTTCAAAGATGGAGATCACAAGCACAAGATGATGATGGCCATATCATATCACTTATATTGATTGCATGTGATGTTTATCTTTTATGCATCTTATCTTGCTTTGATTGACGGTAGCATTATAAGATGATCTCTCACTAATTATCAAGAAGTGTTCTCCCTGAGTATGCACCGTTGCGAAAGTTCTTCGTGCTGAGACACCACGTGATGATCGGGTGTGATAGGCTCTACGTTCAAATACAACGGGTGCAAAACAGTTGCACACGCGGAATACTCAGGTTATACTTGACGAGCCAAGCATATACAGATATGGCCTCGGAACACGGAGACCGAAAGGTCGAGCGTGAATCATATAGCAGATATGATCAACATAGCGATGTTCACCAATGAAACTACTCCATCTCACGTGATGATCGGACATGGTTTAGTTGATTTGGATCACGTAATCACTTAGAGGATTAGAGGGATGTCTATCTAAGTGGGATTTCTTAAGTAATATGATTAATTGAACCTAAATTTATCATGAACTTAGTACCTGATAGTATCTTGCTTATTTATGTTTGATTGTAGATAGATGGCCCGTGCTGTTGTTCCATTGAATATTAATGCGTTCCTTGAGAAAGCAAAGTTGAAAGATGATGGTAGCAATTACACGGACTGGGTCCGTAACTTGAGGATTATCCTCATTGCTGCACAGAAGAATTACGTCCTGGAAGCACCGCTGGGTGCCAGGCCCGCTGCTGGAGCAACACCAGATGTTATGAACGTCTGGCAGAGCAAAGCTGATGACTACTCGATAGTTCAGTGTGCCATGCTTTACGGCTTAGAATCGGGACTTCAACGACGTTTTGAACGTCATGGAGCATATGAGATGTTCCAGGAGTTCAAGTTAATATTTCAAGCAAATGCCCGGATTGAGAGATATGAAGTCTCCAGTAAGTTCTATAGCTGCAAGATGGAGGAGAACAGTTCTGTCAGTGAGCATATACTCAAAATGTCTGGGTATAATAATCACTTGATTCAATTGGGAGTTAATCTTCCAGATGATTGCGTCATTGACAGAATTCTCCAATCACTGCCACCAAGCTACAAGAGCTTCGTGATGAACTATAATATGCAAGGGATGAATAAGACTATTCCCGAGCTCTTCGCAATGCTGAAAGCTGCGGAGATAGAAATCAAGAAGGAGCATCAAGTGTTGATGGTCAACAAAACCACTAGTTTCAAGAAAAAGGGCAAAGGGAAGAAGAAGGGGAACTTCAAAAAGAACAGTAAGCAAGTTGCTGCTCAATAGAAGAAACCCAAACCTGGACCTAAGCCTGAAACTGAGTGCTTCTACTGCAAGCAGACTGGTCACTGGAAGCGGAACTGCCTCAAGTATTTGGCGGATAAGAAGGATGGCAATGTGAACAAAGGTATATGTGATATACATGTTATTGATGTGTACCTTACTAATGCTCGCAGTAGCACCTGGGTATTTGATACTGGTTCTATTGCTAATATTTGCAACTCGAAACAGGGACTACGGATTAAGCGAAGATTGGCTAAGGACGAGGTGACGATGCGCGTGGGAAACGGTTCCAAAGTCGATGTGATCGCAGTCGGCACGCTACCTCTACATCTACCTTCGGGATTAATATTAGACCTAAATAATTGTTATTTGGTGCCAGCGTTAAGCATGAACATTATATCTGGATCTTGTTTGATGCGAGACGGTTATTCATTTAAATCAAAGAATAATGGTTGTTCTATTTACATGAGTAATATCTTTTATGGTCATGCACCCTTAAAGAGTGGTCTATTCTTATTAAATCTCGATAGTAGTGACACACATATTCATAGTGTTGAAACCAAAAGATACAGAGTTGATAATGATAGTGCAACTTATTTGTGGCACTGCCGTTTAGGTCATATCGGTATAAAGCGCATGAAGAAACTCCATACTGATGGGCTTTTGGAACCACTTGATTATGAATCACTTGGTACTTGCGAACCGTGCCTTATGGGTAAGATGACAAAAACACCGTTCTCCGGTACTATGAAGAGAGCAACAGATTTGTTAGAAATCATACATACAGATGTATGTGGTCTGATGAATGTTGAGGCTCGTGGCGGATATCGTTATTTTCTCACCTTCACAGATGACTTAAGAAGATATGGGTATATCTACTTAATGAAACACAAGTCTGAAACATTTGAAAAGTTCAAAGAATTTCAGAGTGAAGTTGAAAATCATCGTAACAAGAAAATAAAATTCCTACGATCTGATCGTGGAGGAGAATATTTGAGTTACGAGTTTGGTGTACATTTGAAACAATGTGGAATAGTTTCACAACTCACGCCACCCGGAACACCACAGCGTAATGGTGTGTCCGAACGTCGTAATCGTACTTTACTAGATATGGTACGATCTATGATGTCTCTTACTGATTTACCGCTATCATTTTGGGGATACGCTCTAGAGACGGCTGCATTCACGTTAAATAGGGCACCATCAAAATCGGTTGAGACGACGCCTTATGAACTGTGGTTTGGCAAGAAACCAAAGTTGTCGTTTCTGAAAGTTTGGGGCTGCGATGCTTATGTGAAAAAGCTTCAACCTGATAAGCTCGAACTCAAATCGGAGAAATGTGTCTTCATAGGATATCCAAAGGAAATTATTGGATACACCTTCTATCATAGATCCGAAGGCAAGACTTTTGTTGCTAAATTTGGAAACTTTCTGGAGAAGGAGTTTCTCTCGAAAGAAGTGAGTGGGAGGAAAGTAGAACTTGACGAGGTAACTGTACCTACTCCTTTATTGGAAAGTAGTACATCACAGAAACCTGTTTCTGTGAAACCTACACCAATTAGTGAGGAAGCTAATGATAATGATCATGAAACTTCAGAACAAGATACTACTGAACCTCGTAGATCAACCAGAGTGAGATCCGCGCCAGAGTGGTACGGTAATCCTGTTCTGGAAGTCATGCTACTAGATCATGATGAACCTACGAACTATGAAGAAGCGATGGTGAGCCCAGATTCCGCAAAATGGCTTGAAGCCATGAAATCTGAGATGGGATCCATGTATGAGAACAAAGTATGGACTTTGGTTGACTTGCCCAATGATAGGCAAGCAATTGAGAATAAATGGATCTTCAAGAAGAAGACTAACGCTGACGGTAATATTACTGTCTACAAAGCTCGACTTGTCGCAAAAGGTTTTCGGCAAGTTCAAGGGGTTGACTACGATGAGACCTTCTCACCCGTAGCGATGCTTAAGTCTGTCCGAATCATGTTAGCAATTGCCGCATTTTATGATTATGAAATTTGGCAGATGGATGTCAAAACTGCATTCCTGAATGGATTTCTGGAAGAAGAGTTGTATATGATGCAACCAGAAGGTTTTGTCGATCCAAAGGGAGCTAACAAAGTGTGCAAGCTCTAGCGATCCATTTATGGACTGGTGCAAGCCTCTCGGAGTTGGAATAAACGCTTTGATAGTGTGATCAAGGCATTTGGTTTTATACAGACTTTTGGAGAAGTCTGTATTTACAAGAAAGTGAGTGGGAGCTCTGTAGCATTTCTGATATTATATGTGGATGACATATTACTAATTGGAAATGATATAGAATTTCTGGATAGCATAAAGGGATACTTGAATAAGAGTTTTTCAATGAAAGACCTCGGTGAAGCTGCTTACATATTAGGCATAAAGATCTATAGAGATAGATCAAGACGCTTAATTGGACTTTCACAAAGCACATACCTTGACAAAATTTTGAAGAAGTTCAAAATGGATCAAGCAAAGAAAGGTTTCTTGCCTGTGTTACAAGGTGTGAAGTTGAGTCAGACTCAATGCCCGACCACTGCAGAAGATAGAGAGAAAATGAAAGATGTTCCCTATGCTTCAGCCATAGGCTCTATCATGTATGCAATGCTGTGTACCAGACCTGATGTGTGCCTTGCTATAAGTCTAGCAGGGAGGTACCAAAGAAATCCTGGAGTGGATCACTAGACAGCGGTCAAGAACATCCTGAAATACCTGAAAAGGACTAAGGATATGTTTCTCGTTTATGGAGGTGACAAAGAGCTAATCGTAAATGGTTACGTCGATGCAAGCTTTGACACTGATCCGAACGATTCTAAATCACAAACCGGATACGTGTTTACATTAAACGGTGGAGCTGTCAGTTGGTGCAGTTCTAAACAAAGCGTCGTGGCGGGATCTACGTGTGAAGCGGAATACATAGCTGCTTCGGAAGCAGCAAATGAAGGAGTCTGGATGAAGAAGTTCATATCCGATCTAGGTGTCATACCTAGTGCATAGGGTCCAATGAAAATCTTTTGTGAGAATACTGGTGCAATTGCCTTGGCAAAGGAATCCAGATTTCACAAAAGAACCAAGCACATCAAGAGACGCTTCAATTCCATCCAGGATCTAGTCCAGGTGGGAGACATAGAGATTAGCAAGATACATACGGATCTGAATGTAGCAGACCCATTGACTAAGCCTCTTCCACGGGCAAAACATGATCAGCACCAAGGCTCCATGGGTGTTAGAATCATTACTGTGTAATCTAGATTATTGACTCTGGTGCAAGTGGGAGACTGAAGGAAATATGCCCTAGAGGCAATAATAAAGTTATTATTTATTTCCTTATATCATGATAAATGTTTATTATTCATGCTAGAATTGTATTAACCGGAAACATAATACATGTGTGAATACATAGACAAACAGAGTGTCACTAGTATGCCTCTACTAGACTAGCTCGTTAATCAAAGATGGTTATGTTTCCTAACCATGAACAAAGAGTTGTTGTTTGATTAACGGGATCACATCATTAGGTGAATGATCTGATTGACATGACCCATTCCATTAGCTTAGCACCCGATCGTTTAGTATGTTGCTATTGCTTTCTTCATGACTTATACATGTTCCTATGACTATGAGATTATGCAACTCCCGTTTGCCGGAGGAACACTTTGTGTGCTACCAAACGTCACAACGTAAATGGGTGATTATAAAGGTGCTCTACAGGTGTCTCCAAAGGTACATGTTGGATTGGCGTATTTCGAGATTAGGATTTGTCACTCCGATTGTCGGAGAGGTATCTCTGGGCCCTCTCGGTAATGCACATCACATAAGCCTTGCAAGCATTGCAACTAATGAGTTAGTTGTGAGATGATGTATTACGGAACGAGTAAAGAGACTTGCCGGTAACGGGATTGAACTAGGTATTGAGATACCGACGATCGAATCTCGGGCAAGTAACATACCGATGACAAAGGGAACAACGTATGTTGTTATGCGGTCTGACCGATAAAAGATCTTCGTAGAATATGTAGGAGCCAATATGAGCATCCAGGTTCCGCTATTGGTTATTGACCGGAGACGTGTCTCGGTCATGTCTACATTGTTCTCAAACTCGTAGGGTCCGCACGCTTAAGGTTTCGATGACAGTTATATTATGAGTTTTGATGTACCGAAGTTTGTTTGGAGTCCCGGATGTGATCACGGACATGACGAGGAGTCTCGAAATGGTCGAGACATAAAGATTGATATATTGGAAGCCTATATTTGGATATCGGAAGTCTTCCGGGTGAAATCGGGATTTTACCGGAGTACCGGGAGGTTACCGGAACCCCCCGGGAGGTATATGGGCCTTAGTGGGATTTAGTGGAAGAGAGGAGAGGTGGCCAGAGCTGGGCCGTGCACCCCTCCCCCCCTAGTCCGAATAGGACAAGGAGAGGGGGCCGGCGCCCCCCTTCCTTCTCTCTCTCCTCTTTTCCCCCTCCCGAATCCTATTCCAACTAGGAAAGGGGGGGGGAATCCTACTCCCGGAGGGAGTAGGACTCCTCCTGGCGCGCCCTATCCTGGCCGGCCGCACCCCCCCTTGATCCTTTATATACGGAGGCAGAGGACACCCCTAGACACACAAGTTGATCCACGTGATCATATTCTTAGCCGTGTGCGGTGCCCCCTTCCACTATAGTCCTCGATAATATTGCAGCGGTGCTTAGGCGAAGCCCTGCGACGGTAGTATAGCAAGATCGTCACCACGCCGTCGTGCTGACGGAACTCTTCCCCGACACTTTGCTGGATCGGAGTCCGGGGATCGTCATCGAGCTGAACGTGTGCTAGAACTCGGAGGTGCCGTAGTTTCGGTGCTTGATCGGTCGGGCCGTGAAGACGTACGACTACATCAACCATGTTGGGCTAACGCTTCCGTTGTCGATCTACAAGGGTACGTAGATCACACTCTCCCCTCTCGTTGCTATGCATCACCATGATCTTGCGTGTGCGTAGGAAATTTTTTGTAAATTACTACGAAACCCAACATCACACACCAGAAGGTGGTCTTGTTTATTCGAGACAGGAAGATGGAAATCACGTAGAATCTTTTGAACGACCGGAAGGGCAGTGTGCCCTAGGCGCTTGTGCCACCGAGAGGTGGAAGGCTTGATGGCAGCAAGAACTTGGCGTGGAGGTGCACTTTGCCGTCCGGTCACGGGGAACAAGCCTCATCTACTCTTGTTTTGCAGAATTGTTCTCCAGGTGGCCTGATCCTTAACAAGAAAGAATTCAGGATGAAGCTCAATGAATACATCATTATCTCGCATAAGATTATAGGAAGAAAGAAGGCTTTGGTCGGCACTAGGGGCATGAAGGATGTTGTTGAGATGTAAGGAACCAGAGGGAGTAGATAATACTGAATGACCAATATGCGCTATGTCCATACCTTGCCCACTTGCCGTGTGAATTTGGTCGGTGCCGGTGTAGCGATCACGGACGGCTAGCTTCTCCAACTCGCCGGTGACGTGATCTATGGCGCCGGTGTCGAGATACCAATTGGTATCCACGCCGTAGGAGTGGGCAGAGTTGGCGAAGCGTGGGTTGCCACCACTACCGCCGCCACCACCGCGCCCACCACCGCCGCGTCCGCCACCACCGCTGCCTGCAGGGTTACGTACATTGTTGTTGAAGCCTTTATCGAACCTCTTCTTGCAGCGCCACGCACCGTGGCCTTCCTCCTTGCAGATTTGACAGCGTTCGCGGTCACCACGGTCACCGTTCTACTGGCGCGACGCACCACCGCCGCCACCATTGCCTGAGTTGTCGGAGTAGTTGCCCCCGCCGTAGCTACCGCGTCCACCACCCTGACCACCCTGACCACCGCGTCCGCCGCCGTAGCCGCCACGACCACCCTTCGCAGCGAGGTTGGCAGAGTGATGAGCGGGGAAGGCGGCGTGCTGGGCAGTGATCCGGGCCTCCGCAGAGAGCAACGGCGAGAAGAGCTCGCTGAGACCGATCGGCCGATCGGTGGCAGCGCCCGTGGAGATGGAGGTGACGAACCCGTTGTAGTCGGGCTCGTGCATGAGGCCCTCGAGGATGTGCGAGACGATACCATCCTCCTCGAGGGGCTTTCCTGCAGCAGCAAGTTCATCTGCTAACCCTTCATCTTCGTGAAGTAAGCAGATGCGGAGAGATCGCCCTTGCGGGCGTTGCCGATCGCCGAGCGAAGCTGAATTTGACGTGCTCGGGACTGCGCGGAGAAGCTCTCGACCAGGGCTTGCCAGACGCCCGCGGCCGTGGTGTGATTGGACACCTGCATCAGAACTTCACGGGATAGAGATGCGAGCAAAAAAGTTAGGACCCGTTGATCTTGAGTAACCCAGATTGCATGCTCTGGATTGGGCAGCTCGGTGATCTTCTTCTTCCCATTGGTCTCCTTCTCGGTGACGATGACAGCAGCGGGTTCCTTGATCGAGCCGTCAAGGTAGCCCATCATCGCCGCAGACCTGACGTGCGGAAGAACTTGGACCTTCCACACCAGGAAGTTGTCACGGGTGAGTTTCTCCGTGATGGTGTGGCCGAGGGAGGCGAGCGAGGGCATGGCCATGGCGTGGGAGGAGGAAGAAGATGACATGATCTAGATGTGTGGAAGAACTAGGCTCTGTATACCATGTAAAACGAGAGGCTGGAAGCGCATGCCGGGGCAGGGGCGCATTGCGTGTTTATATAGGCCAAACATGCGGCTAAGATTACAAAGGAGGTTAGGGGTAGGTTAGGTGTGGATTGATCTCCAAGCTAAGCTAACTATTAAGATCTAATCACAACAACCTAACCTATCCTAACTACAACACGCACGCCACATATCTAGCCGGCACGGTTTACAACATACCGTGGCAAGGCATACAATGATGTTTAACAAAAATGTAATCAAAATGATATTGTGTTTTCCCTTATTTATTTAAATACTCGCTCTGATCTAAATTTTGAACTAAAACCACAACACTTATTTCTGATCGGAGGGAGTAGCAATTTTGCCTTCCTACCTAAGGTTATGTACAACTCTAGTTATTTGGTTTGGAATGGTTTCTTTGCCGAGTTTCATTTGAAGACAGGGCAGGTCAGGCACATATTTCCCCCTAAATTCATTAGTAAGCATGCATCTATTGGAATACCTAGTCTAGGAGAACTGAAGAGTTAACAGCCGAAATAATTTGGTTGATTAACGAAGGAACAGCTTGTAGTGCACTATATATTTTTTCTAAGACGCGGATCAGTTAGGATCGGCCTTTTTCCCCTTTCCTCTAAAAATCTAATTTGGGTCCTAACTAACTGGATTGTATATAGCTTAGAGGACAAACAGTGGCAGTGCAATTGTGCATATCAATCTCAGATAAAGGAATGAATGGAAAATGTGATTCAAATCAAAGAGCACAATTGTACAGTTCGCGTTACCATGCTAAACTTCTAGGGTTCAAAGAGCGAGTAGAAGCAGAGCAGCACTTACAAGATGACCTTCCCATGGTTCGAAGCCACAGAGTATCACTTGGTTTTGTTTTTAATCAAAGCCACGGATTGATTGATTAACCACACATACATTTTGCTTCCCAGTGTCCATCCTACCACAAATGAAAAAGATGAGCACTATCGTCTACAATGACTGACAAGATGTTTTTCGAAGTGACACCAGATCCGACCAGTGCTGCACAAGGAGAGACAGTCGACAAGATTATGCGGCTGCAGCGCCGAGTGGGAGCTCAGGCTATCCCTGCTAATGGCGCTTCTGTCTGCAAGACGGTAGCCCTCAGTTCGGTTCCTCTCTGCAATGTCGAAGCTCAGGTAGACGGTGTCGCCTCTAATGGCGCCAGAAGGGAAGGCCTTGATAGGCACCGAGAGAGAGCAGTACATGCCGATGAACAAGGCATGTCCCCCGCCGCCGAAGCTGTTGGCTCGGCACAAAGTCCCGGCGCCCAGATCCAGTCGATACACGTCGTACCTCCTCTTGGCCGCGTTATTGTTGTCATGGTGTCGCGAGAACCTACGGTGCACCAGCGTCAGCTCTCCGGCACTGTCCATCAGGTGCAGAGTGTCTGCCATCGGGGAAACCGGCATAGGCAGCTTGGCAGCCAGCTCCAGGCGTGGCGGCTGATCCTCCAGCACCATGACGCCGTCAATGGTGGCACAGTAGAACCGTCCTGCGATCATCGAGGAAGCCGTTCGCAGCAGATTGTGGAAGTTCAACACCGTCCAGTGGTCATCGCCGGGCTTTGCCATGCCGAGCATGTTGAGCCTGTTGAAGGAGAGCACCACCGTGGAATCATCGCTGAGAACGCCGGAGCCCCAGGCCGGAAAGTGGGTGTCGAAAGCGGCGGTGAAAAGGAGGCCGTCGTTCCCCTGATGGGACACCAGCGCGGTGAGCGGCGGGAGCTGGGTGAGATGGCGCGTCAGCGGGTTGAGCAGGTGGACCTTGGTGCTCCGCGGCCAGTCGAGCACGACGAGCAGGCCCTCGGCGGTGAGGGCGAGCACCTCCTGGTTGTGGAGCTCCGGGAGGTGCACCTGGATGCACTCGCCGGTGGAGGAGTTGAGGAAGCGGCGGCGGTTGGGGGCGTCGATTCGCTCCCGGGGTTCCCGGAGCATGAGCCACCGCCGGGGGTGGAACCGGCGGTCGAGGCCGCCGTGCGCGCGCGGGTCCGCGCAGCACCGCCGCCACGGGCCGCACGCGGCGCGGAAGCGGAGGTAGTCGGCGACGTCGTGGGCGAGGACGCGGTCGGCGATCGTCCCCGCCAGCCCGTCCCCGAGACCAGCCCAGTCCCTCAGCCTATTTTCAGAGGGAGGCATGGAGACGGCGCGGCTCGCGGGTGCTCGCTTTGCTTCGACCCCAAATTAGCGCGCCGGGAGGGAAGAAGATCCGACCGCGCACCGCCGCCGCCGTCGTCGCCGGAAGAGGTGCGGGGAGGGAGGGCGGCTGGTCCAGATCCGACAGCCGCCGTGGCCGTGGCCGCGGTGAGCAGCACCCCGGCGGCGTGCGAGGAAAGAAGAAAAAGAGGAACGCCCAGTGCGGCAGCGTGTGGCCACTGGCCAGCGACTGGAGTAAAGAGTACTGTATGAAGGTCCTACATGAAGAGTCAGCCTTTAAGATTCGGAAGATTGATATACAGACGGTTGAAAAGACATACAAATCATCAGGAGGGCATATGCTCTAGTTTAGGGCCTCTTTGATTCGGAAGATTTTCAAAACACAGGGATAGAAGAAAAAATATAAGGGGAGATCCGCCGCCTCGCGAGCCATCTGATTTGACACAACTCTAGCGCCGAGTGCCCGAGTCTTTCTTCACTTTTGCAACATACATTATATTGCAGTTTTTTTTTTTGCAACAAGGGTCGTACTGTAGAAAATATTTGAAAAAAAAGGGTGTGTTGTAAATTTTATTTTGCAACACAAGTTATGTAGCAGATGTTTTTCTGCAACAGAGCTTATGTTTCCGAAAAACTGCATTGTCGAGTTGCCACCGCAACATCCCTATATTTTGGAAACATGAATGATGTTGCAAAATCTTGAGTTACGGTGCGTGGGATTAGACTGACACTTGGTTGGCTCTTGATGCAGCGGACATGGAGTGTAGAATCGGCCGGATGAATGTAATCATTTTCCAAAAAAAAGAAGTAGAGATTAGAGTTGCATGCCATTTTCTTCCCTTTTAACAGGAGAACCTTCTAATATATTCATCAACTGTTAAGATAATACAAAGAACATCATACATAAAAATTACATTCAGATCCGTTGTCGGAGTAATGGGCCACAGATAGGCTAACGCAAGGCCCAAAACCTTTCAAGACATCGGGGCTGACTACGCCCCTCGAGACGCCAGATGAAGAGCCGCCTTCTGGAGGACGGCTGAAGGAACAGTCGGCTGCCCGCATGCAGCCGAGTCCTAGAGGCGAGGTCAAGACCGGCCGACTCCCGCCTGGCGGCTTCCAGAGAAGCCGGCCACGGGGAGTCAGACCACGGCACCAACAAGGCCCATGCCCTCATCAGGGGGGTGGGTGGGACGGGGAGTGGCAACAGTGAAGCCCACTCCCTCCCCTTTTTCAGGAGATGGCTAGGCCACAGTGCGCTGTACCAACGGAGATCTCCGTCTGGCGCGGCACTGTTGCCATGCCATCCCTGACATCAGCAACAGTGGGCGGAGTCCTGTACCCACGACGGCCTGTCAGTACGGTCCATGGACGACGGGCTCTACCGGTCAGCGAGAGTCCAGAAGACGGCAAGAGCGCCACCAGACGGACCTGTAGGGAGCCGGCCACCGGGAGTCGGCCTGCCCCTCCCACGGGTTCCCCGCGCCGTTAACCAGACGAGACAGGGAGTGGCTACAGTGATCACCCGCCAGACGGCGGGGCTGTAGCCACGACCCCATGACCAAGCCTGCGTCATTAGAAGCACGGCTACAGTAATCAGCAGCCGGCAAGACCCGCAAGCGGCGGGTACGGCCTGTCGGCTCCGTACCAGACTAGTCGGCGGGCCCCAGCAGTCGACTGAAGGGCCGGCAGGCGAAGAGACTGACGGCTGGGCTTTGGGCCTAGTCAGTTTACCGTTATACCCCTGGGGTAGGCCTATATAAACCCTCGAGGGCACCCATGCAAAGGGTTCCGACCCATTAGAACTAGACCAGATCATAGAAGGAGGAGAGAGCTAGCCCTGCCTTCTCCTACCTTCAGCATACAGCTCGAGGAGCGCCCTTGTATTCACTTTGCCTTAGTGATCATGCGGAGACCCCGCAGAGCAGGACTAGGGGTGTTATCTTCTAGGAGAGCCCCGAACCTGGGTAACGTACGTCGGCGTTCGTGTCTACGCCTTATCCCGCTTCCGGGCACCGGCGACGTTCTACTCACCCGCACCATGATAAGCCATCCATTGGCATATGTCGCACCCAAGCCCCCACATTCGTAGACCACCTAGCGACGACTACAAGCACTGGAGCGAGCCGAAGATGAGCCGAACACAGATGAACGAAGGTCGGATCCACGAAAACAAAACGTCGGCCGAATCCTACAAGATCCGCCAGAGACAAATCTTCACACGTCCCCAATGACACTGGAAGCACCGCCTTGACAGAGACTGGTCCGAGAGAACCATATTCTATCGTCAGATAGCCGCCGTCGCGTCACCTCTTTGGGAAGGACACAAACCCTAACAAACTAAAAAAAGCCCTTCCACCGGCAAGGGTCAGGATCCACCGCATCTCCAGGCCCTAAGGCGAGACGAGGTAGATCTGCGGCAGCGGCGCTGGCAGGAGGCACAAGAAACCTTGTCCATCGGGTGTCCTCCTTAGAAACGTATTCAGCTATCCACACATGCCATTTTATTGTATCGTGAGGATGTTTAACTATGCATAATGCATTGAAGAAATACATGGTTGTTCATAGAGGTTGGATGGATGAAAAACTACCAATGAAATCTAGTGCAAATGAATGTAATGAAAAATTCATATGGTTGTTGTCTTACGAATCAAACAACCCATGTAAAAAAAATCCGTAAGAATCAAAATCCTTTCAAATTTCTTAGCAAATTCTTTCAATTAAAGAATCCTTTAATAGTACTTTCTTCGTTCCAAAATAAGTGCCTAGTATTTAATCAGTGACCATAATTGCGACACGGTGTCGGAAACCAGCATTTTCATATGAACAACCCTCACGAACCAACTCGATCGCAGGCGTCCGTTTATGACCGAGCTGCGACCCTAGCCGTGCGATTGCCCATCTGCTTCGCAAAGGGCACTCCAAAACCTTAACCCCCGACCACTCTTCTACCTTTCCTTCCCTCCCGCCGCCGCCGCCGCCGCCCGTACGAGCGAGCATGCCCAGCGCGTTCCACTCCCTCCGCCCCTCGCTCATCAAGCGGAAGCACAAGCACAAATCCACGCGCCGCGGCGGGAAGCGCCCCAAGAAGACCGGCGAGTCGACGAGCCCCGCCGCCGGAGGCGAAGACGCCTCCTTTGACCTGAAGGGCTCCGCCTCCGCGTCCACCGCGGCTGGGCGCGGCGGAGGAGGCAGCCTCGTCCAGCCGCTCGGGAACCTCCTCCTCGCGGCCGCCGGGCGCACCAACCTCCGGGACGCGAGCCTCGGCGGGCTTCGCGAGCTCCCCGACGACCTCCTCCTCGACGTCCTCGGCCTCCTGCCCGCCCGCGACCTCGCCGCGCTCTCCGCGGCCTCCAAGGCGCTCTACGTCATCTCCTCCCACGATCCGCTCTGGCGGGCCATCGTCCTGGACGAGCTCGGCGGCGACTTCGCGTTCGCCGGCTCCTGGCGCGCCACCTACATCGCCGCCGTGTCTGGCCGCCCCCATCGCCCCCCGCGGGCCCTTGAGATCAGCGGCTTCTACTCGGACTACCTCTTCCAGAGCTGGCTGTGCGCCAACATGGAGATGCGGGCCGAGTGGCTCGAGCGAGACACCATTGACCGCCGCCGCGGCTTATCGGTGGAGAAATTCATCGCAGAGCACGAGGAGCCGAACTGGCCGGTGCTGCTTGAGGGGTGCCTTGATTCCTGGCCGGCGCTGCAGAAATGGACGAGGGAGTATCTGCTGGAAGTCTCAGCCGGCAAGGAGTTTGCCGTCGGTCCGGTGAGCATGCCACTGGACAGGTACTTCCAGTACACCGACAATGCGGAGGAGGAGAGGCCATTGTACCTCTTCGACGCGAAATTCGCCGACAAGGTTCCGGAGATGGGGAGGGACTATGAGGTGCCGGCGTACTTCCAGGAGGACCTGTTCAAGGTGCTCGGGGAGGAGAGGCCGGATTACAGGTGGGTCATCATCGGTCCGGCTGGATCAGGGTCATCGTTCCATGTAGATCCTAACTCGACATCGGCGTGGAATGCTGTGATCAAAGGGGCCAAGAAGTGGGTGATGTTCCCGCCGGAGGTGCCGCCACCAGGGGTGCACCCAAGTTCGGATGGGGCAGAGGTCACTAGCCCTGTGTCTATCATGGAGTGGTTCATGAACTTCTACGGAGCCTGTAGGACCTGGGAGAAGAGGCCGATTGAGTGTGTGTGCCGGGCTGGGGAGATTGTGTTTGTGCCTAATGGGTGGTGGCACCTGGTTATCAATCTTGAGGAGTCCATTGCCATCACTCAGAACTATGTGAGCAGGTTAGATTTCAGATTCCATACAGTTTCTCTGTTTTTCCACTTCATATATGTGTTAGTACCTATTATGCTTACTAAGCAACCATCAGGAAGCATAAATACAGGAGCTTCTACAATATGTATCATTTATCTAGGGCGAACGACTGTACTATTTTGTACCTTTTGTATGGACACATTCCCAAAACTATTATCTCCATGCCACTTGAACAATTAAGCGTACACAGCCTGAATTGCAAGAATTTCCAATAAAAAAATCAATTCAAAACCAAGGTTCTGAGCTTCTAACTCTATATTTGTTGCTTAAATAAAGTATGTATACTACATTTTGTTGACAGAAATTTGGGTAGTATTCCTCAAATTAGTTCTATGCATATCACTTCAGCACTGTGAGATAGAGGTGGTCTTGCCATTGTGTCAGTTACGAATTATGATCAAGTATAAAAAAATACTTGGTCTTCCAAAAGAGTATCTTTGGTTTAAGAACCATGTTTCCTAGTTTATACTCCCTCTGTTTCGAATTATAAGATGTTTTGGATATTTCAATATGGACTAGATACGGACTAAAATGAGTGAATCTACACACTGAAAAATGTCTAGATACATTCAATTTAGAAGAAAGCTAAAACATCTTATACTTCGGAACGGAGGGAGTACATGACACCTTCTTCATGATCACATAATTTTGATTAAAATTTAGCCTTTAAATCAACGAAGATTAAGATGAATCCTGGCTTTAGCTCCATATCTCTGTTTCTGGGGCAGTTACATGGTTGAATAGATATGCAAAATTCTTTAACTGGATGATTTTAGCATAGTGTAACTTTTTTTATGAGTGAACATGCTATTTTCATGAAAAATATATATCTTAATAAAACGGTTTCTCTTTCCTTATGAAATATCCAGGAGGAACCTGTTGAATGTTATTGACTTTCTCAAGAGGCCCAATGCAAGCGAGCTTGTGTCAGGGACCAAGGACAGGGTGAACCTGCACGACAAGTTCCGGAAGGCCATTGACACAGCTTACCCTGGGACGATTAGTCAGCTTGAAGTTGAAGCTCAGCAGAAGGCTGCTGCTCGGAAGAAGAAAGTCGCATTCTGGGATTCTGCTGTTGACGCTAACACTGGAGGATTCAAGTTCTCCTTTTGATTTTCTTGCAGCAGCTAGGTCTGTGGACTTAACATTTGATCTTCTCCTGTTTACATGAGCAATCACATTCGATTTGCTTTGAGAACCTGGGTTCATGGGCCTTTGCATTCATCTGCTTGCAGTCAAGCAGATTATTTTGATTGTACAAGGCTATGAGCATCCTAGAACTTGGAAGTTGGTCCCGGTTGTTATTGTAAGGTTTGTACCATGTATTACATCATGCAAATTTTGATCTTTGATCTTCAAAAAGTTGGGCTGAAAATTGTTTGCATATTGCCAAGTTGACAGTGCACTAAGGTTATAGCACATTCGATGCTCAAGTATGCGTCAGTACCTATGTTCATGCATTATAGATCACTCGTACCGAACATTACGGATCACTCGTACCTTGATATCTCTGCGAACATCAATGTAATAGTAGCACTTGGCATTGTAATTCCTCCAGAATGGACTTGCGCTCTTAATATCATTGCACTTATGTTCATCCTAAGCTTTGGAAGAGCTTGGTCTCAGATATCATTGTTCCCATTGTTGTTGCGAGGCTGTACCATGTACTGTAATTTACATCATGCAAAATTCCTCTTAACTTTATTGTGCCCTTCTGAATAAGAAGATGTGGTTCGTATCTTCTGGTTCTCTGCGAAGCGTGCGAGTGGCACCCCCAATGCCCTGCCTCTTTTAGGAGGTAAATACATAGTGCTCGTACTTGCACGCATGTTCAGTTTGGTGCTGTGTAAAATACAGAGAACTGGTTTCAAAACTTGGCTTTCATTTGTTTCCAAAAAAGATCTTGGCTTTCGCATACCATACAGTGCCTTGATAGAGTTAACAGCGCTGATGTGGCACGTGACATGGGGCCCATTTGCAGCGGAGTAGAAATAAATATTGAAAAAATGTTGGCACGACGGCGAGGGCAGGACCGACGAGCCGAGCATGAACTATGCTACCTCAACAACGAATACTCCAACGCCGCCAAGATCGACGAGGCACGACGGCAAGGGCAGGCATGGCCGCCGCAAAGGCCATGCTACTTGCGGCGCGTGTAACGATAAGGACATGGGTGCTGCCGCCGTCCACACACACACACACCACCACCACCACTACCACCATCATCATGCATGGAGAATGCGAAACAAAGACGACAAAGACGACCACACAACTCAATCAGAGGTATCCTGCGGAGCAACCCACGGGTCATTAATCGTGAGCCTTCCGAGGCACAGTCAGCCTGGCTGGGCTAGTAGGCCACAGAGCGCTTTTTTTTAATGAGATCTTGTAATTTTATTTCTCCAATGAGATTAATGAAATACCTGTTTCCGTACCTTTTTTCTTTGTGTATTTCATACACTGTTACGCCTGCATACTTTTTTTTTCTTTCCCCGACGCATGAGAGAAATACACTCCCTCTTCCCTTCACCCGGGAGTTCTAGATATTTTTCTTGTGTCAAACAACCATCTTCGGCTGATTTTGTACATACTATCCTTTAGAGTCTGGGAAGGTTTATGGAACCACATACATAAATAAAATGCAATTTTATCTTACCTTCTAAAAATTTATTTTTATGTTAACCTATGTTTTAAAAACTATTTTATAAAATGTTAGTAAATTTGTATAAACATCAAAAACAGCAGGGAATATTTGGAATCAATTTATTTTAACTATTCCACCGAAGGGTCTCATATTTTGAGACAGAGGCAGTATTTCCATGGGTAATTTTTTTCCAATAAAGACTTTAGCAGAATGGCTGTAATTCAGTTCGTTCTCTCCCTATTATTTTTTCTAGTTTTTATTTTCATATACTGGGCTCGAATATTATCATTTTATTGCGGGAAAAAGGGCTTGAATATCCATAGCACGGTATCACGCACACGCAGTGGGATCCAACGCATCTGATTCTGATGGGTGCTGCTTCGGGAATGATCATTATCACCCGGTCACTGTCACGCCTTAGTTAAATCGCTCTGGCGTCGCATATGAGCGTTCAGCCAGACCAGAGGTTAGCCACCAAGGCCATGGGAATTTGGCCTTGCCATTAGGAGAAGGGCAGGTGGCCTGCAGCTCAGGGCACATCTCTGACCAAGTTGACTTGCCCTCAAACCCAATCCTTATAATGGAATCTTTGTCCTTATTTTTCAACCCTTAAAAGTGTTAAAAATGGCCAATTGTCAACCCTTAAAACTAGTTTTAGATTTAAGGGGTTTGAGGGCTCTACTAGACATGCTCTTAGTCAGCTTGAAGTTGAAGCTCAGCAGAAGGCTGCTGCTCGGAAGAAGAAAGTCGCATTCTAGGATTCTTCTGTCGGGAGGGCCTGGAACTAGCTCTTTTCCGTACGGACGCGCCTATTAAAGTCGAGTTTGATTGTGCAGAGGCGGTGACAATGATCATAACTTGTGAGCTGGACCGGTCGGCTCATCGCACCTTCATTGAGGAAATCAGGAGACTGGCATCGATGGAGGGGAGGGAGGTCTCTTTTAGTCCTTTTTGTTGTTCGCAGAACAAAGTTAGTCATGAGCTTGCCAAGCATGGCAGGAGCACCCCTCGCACCGCTGTTTGGTTGCATTCGGGGTTAGACTTTATTGTAAACTTGACTCTGGCTGAAAAACCTCCATGAGTAATGAGAATCCCCTTTTCACCCTAAAAAAAGAAAATTTGGGTGGTATCTCTATAGATTGATATCTTGATTTTTTTTCCTTTTTTGAGGGGGATACCTTGATTTCTTGTCTGAGTGGAACGATGCCACCTGCTGCAAATTCTTGCACCATCTTGGGCTGATTTTGTACAAATTATCCTTTAGAGTCTGGGAAGGTTTACGGAACCACATACATATATAAATGCAATCTCACCTTCTAAAAAATTATTTTTATGTTAACCTATTTTTCAAAAACTATTTTGTAAAATGTTGGTAAATTTGTATAAACATCAAAACCAGCAGGGAATACTTGGCATCAATTTATTTTAACTAGTCTACAAAATCGTCTTATATTTTGAGACGGAGTAGTATTTCCATGGGTATTTTTTTCCAATAAAGATTTTAGCAGAATGGCTGTAATTTAGTTCATTCTCTTCCTATTATTTTCTAGTTTTTATTTTCGTATACTGGGCTCGAATATTATCATTTTATTGCGGGAAAAAGGGCTTGAATATCCGTTGTTGGATTATGGATGGGCTTAGGCCCATATACGACACTAATCCCTGGTTAATCTTGAGGCCCATGTATGAGATGGCAGGTAGTGGGAAGTTTAGTCTCACCTTGCTAGTTGAGGAGAGTTGGGACCCCTTTATAAGGGCTGCTCTACCACTTGCCATTGGAAGTTTGGGAAGAGGAGTGGTACACGCGCGCTCCTCCTCCGCCGCCGCTCGCCTCGCCACGACGCGCGCGCCGCGGGTTGCGGGAATGAGCCGAGCCGAAGTTTATTTTGTTAATTAATTACGAGTCGGACCGTGGGCTGTTCGCGGACTCGGTCGTGGGCCTGGCTCAGGCCCATCTATCTGACGGCCTATATAAGAAGGCACTGGTGGAGTGAACCCTAGTTCAGCTCACTCACTCCCTCTCGTACAACCCTAGCCGTCCTCTCTCTATGCTGCTTCCGGCGATTTTGGGGAGCGTCTCGACGCGACTGCTCCCGATCCGTCCCCAACTTCGTCCGCCTCTGCTTCCACTACTTCCCCTGCATCGACACCATGGCCGACGCCGCCGCCTCCAAGAAGAAGGCCACGGACGACGTCGAGGCTGCTGCTGCCGCCGCCGTGTTGGCCTGGCCAACCGGAGGGTATGATCTGTTCATCCCTCGTTTACTCATACTTATGCTAGCCGTATATGTGCTGCTCATAGATGGTTCGATTCTATGTTCTGTACGTGCTAGTATGCTTAGGTATCGGTATGAGATGCATACCTTTTATGCCATGCTTACTGTTTACTCGTGGATAAGTCTAATCAGAAAAGTGCTAATATTTCCAACAATCCAAAAACCTTATTTTAGGCACTTTTCGATTCAAGGCTTTGCTGCTACTCTAAAACCGGAAAAGTTTACCGGGACGCATTTTAAGCATTGGCAGACTAGGACCACCTTGTGGCTCACAGCGATGAACGTGTTCTGGGTTGGTGGTGTGTCCCTCACAGAAACGATTGCTCCTGAACAGGAGAATGCGTTTAGGGAGGCAACCATAATCTTTCTGGGAGCAGTTCTGAGTGTGATTGGAGACAAGTTGGTTGACGCCTATATTCATATGGGCGTTGCCAAAAACTTGTGGGATGCGCTCGAAGTCAAATTCGGCGCAACTGATGTTGGCAGTGAGTTGTATGCCATGGAGCAGTTCCATGATTACAGGATGGTTGATAACCGTTCTGTACTGGACCAGGCTCATGAGATACAGTGCATTGCTAAGGAGCTGGAGCTCCTGAAGTGTGAGTTACCGGACAAGTTTGTCGCGGGTTGCATTATTGCAAAACTCCCTCCTAGTTGGAGGAACTTTGCTACTTCTCTCAAGCACTTGAGACGTGAATTCTCTGTTGAGGATGTCATTGGTCATCTCAGTGTTGAGAAGAACTCGAGAGCAAAGGACTCGCACGTGAAAGGGGCAGAGGGTTCTTCTAGCGCCAATGTGGTGCAGAAGAACTTCCACAAGTTCAAGGGAAAGAACTCTGTCCAGCAGAATACTACCTTTAAGAAGAAGAGTAAGAAGAAAGACAAAAAGAGAGATGGATGCTTTACTTGTGGTTCAGATGAACATTGGGCGAACAAGTGCCCAAATAAGTATAAGAAGCCAGCATAGGACTCCAAGTCTGTGAATGTCACTCTGAGCAACAATGATGCGGCATCTAGGTATGGTAATCTGTTTACCATACTTTCAGTCTGTCAGTCCACCGATTGGTGGATTGACACTGAGGCCAATATTCATGTGTGTGCTGATGTGTCTTTATTTTCTTCTTACCAGGTCGCACGAAATTGTTCCGTCCTGATGGGGAATGGCTCGCATGCTTCTGTTCATGGTGTTGGCACGGTAGATCTGAAGTTTACTTCGGGAAAGATCGTGCAACTGAAGAACGTGCAGCATGTCCCCGCCATAAAGAAGAATCTCGTTAGTGGCTCCCTTCTATGTAAAGAAGGGTTTAAGTTAGTATTTGAGTCTAACAAAGTAGTTGTATCTCGGTATGGACTATTTGTTAGAAAAGGATATGATTGTGGTGGTTTGTTCCGCCTTTCCCTGGAGGTTTCTGTAATAAAGTCGTGAACCAAATTCATTCTAATGTGAACGAATCTGAGGTTTCACATTCATGTCTTTGTCACATAAATTTCGGTTGTATGACGCGGCTAGCTAAAATGAATTTAATCCCGAGTTTCACTTTAGCCAAAGGCTCTAAGTGCCATGCGTGTGTGCAAGCTAAGCAACCTCGTAAGCTTCACAAGCCTGCGAAGGAGAGACACCTGTCACCTCTAGAGCTCATACATTCAGATCTCTGTGAGATGAATGGTGTGTTGACTAAAGGTGGAAAGAAATACTTCATGAATCTGATTGATGATTCCACTAGATTCTGCTATGTGTATTTGTTAAATACTAAGGATGAGGCTCTGCACTACTTTAAAGTCTATAAGGCTGAAGTTGAGAACCAACTTGAGAAGAAAATAAAACGAGTCCGATCTGATCGTGGTGGAGAGTACTTTTCTAATGAGTTTGATTTATTCTGTGTGGAACATGGCATTATTCATGAGAGGACGCCTCCCTACTCACCCCAGTCAAACGGGGTTGCCGAACGGAAAAACCATACTCTAATTGATTTGGTTAACGCCATGTTAGATACATCGGGTTTATCCAAGGCATGGTGGGGGGAGGCTGTATTGACATCTTGTCATGTCCTGAATAAAGTTCCCACAAAGGATAATGGGACTACTCCCTATGAGCAATGGGAAAAGAAAAGAACTACACTCTCTTACTTGCGCACTTGGGGCTGTTTGGCGAAAGTCAACGTGCTGATAATCAAAAAGCGCAAGTTGGGACCAAAGACCGTGGACTGTGTTTTTCTTGGCTATGCCAAGCATAGCGTTGGCTATAGATTTCTAGTGGTGAAGTCTGAGGTACCTGACCAGAAGGTCGGTACAATTATAGAGTCTAGGGATGCTACATTCTTTGAGAATATTTTCCCCATGAGAGATATGCAGAGTGTTTCTAGACTGGAATCTGATGAGACTCCTGAACCTGCTATTCCGATGGAATACTATGAACATAAAAGTGATGAGAGTTCCACGGAGGATGACGGCGAAGTTCCTGTTAGGAGCAAGAGACAGAGGACTGCAAAGTACTTTGGTGATGATTTCCTCGTGTACCTCGTGGATGATGATACTCCCAGTACCATTTCAGAAGCTTATGCATCTCCGGATGCTGACTACTGGAAGGATGCGGTCCGTAGTGAGATGGATTCCATCTTGGCTAATGGGACATGGGAGATCACTGATCGTCCCTATGGTTGTCAACCATTAGGATGTAAGTGGGTGTTCAAGAAGAAGCTTAGACCCGATGGTACTGTTGAGAAGTACAAGGCTAGGCTTGTGGCCAAGGGTTATACCCAGAAAGAAGAAGAGGATTTCTTTGACACTTATTCACCCGTGGCTAGACTGACAACCATTCGAGTGTTACTCGCTTTGGCTGCCTCGCATGGTCTTATCGTTCATCAGATGGATGTTAAGACGGCTTTCCTTAACGGAGAGCTAGACGAGGAAATTTACATGCAACAACCGGATGGCTTTGTAGTAAATGGTCAGGAAAGAAAGGTGTGTAAGCTAGTGAAATATTTGTATGGCCTGAAACAAGCGCCTAAGCAATGGCATGAGAAGTTCAACACTACTCTGACATCTGTTGGCTTTGTTGTGAACGAAGCTGACAAATGTGTATACTATCGCTATGGTGGGGGCGAAGGAGTTATACTGTGTCTGTATGTCGATGACATACTGATATTTGGGACCCACCTCAAGGTCATTGAGGAGGTCAAGTCTTTTCTATCTCACAACTTTGAGATGAAGGACCTGGGTGTGGCTGATGTTATCCTGAACATCAAGCTACTGAGAAATTCTGAGGGTGGAATTACACTTTTGCAATCCCACTATGTTGAGAAGATTTTGAGCCGTTTTGGATATTCGGACTGCAAACCTTCTGCAATACCATATGATCCTAGTGTGCGGATTCGAAAGTTCGAAGGCACGGCTGTAGATCAATTGAGATATTCTCAAGTGGTTGGTTCACTGATGTACCTAGCATGTGCTACTCGTCCTGACATCTCATTTGCTGTGTGCAAACTGAGCCGGTTTTTTTCCAATCCGGGAGATGTGCATTGGCATGCTGTTGAGCTAGTGATGCGTTATTTGCAAGGTACTGCGAACTATGGAATTCACTATTCTGGGTACCCGACAGTACTTGAGGGGTATAGTGATTCGAATTGGATATCTAATGCTGATAGAAAGCCACAAGTGGACATGTCTTCACACTTGGTGGTGGTGCTGTTTCCTGGAAGTCTTGCAAGCAGACGATCTTAACCAGATCGACTATGGAAGCAGAACTCACAACATTAGACACATCATGCGTCGAAGCAGAATGGCTTCGAGAGCTTTAATGGATTTTCCGGTGGTTGATAAACCAGTGCCGACTGTCCTTATGAGACAATCAAACAGTGATTGCCAAGGCTAAGAGTTCAAAGGACAACATGAAATCCACAAAGCACATAAGAAGAAGATTGAAATCTGTCAGAAAATCAAGAAACTCCGGAGTAATAGCGCTGGATTATATCCAGACGGCTAAGAATCTGGCAGACCCTTTTACGAAAGGGCTATCACGGATTGTGATAGAAAATGCATCGAGGGAGATGGGTATGAGACCCACGTAAGTTTCCATGGGGGTAACCCAACCTATGTGATCGGAGATCCCGTGAATTAGGACCTGGGAAACAATCCAGCGGTCAACTGAGGAGAGTATCCTTAATAAACCCACTCCGTTGGAGATGCAGTAATACTCTCAATTCTGTAAGGCAGGCTGCCTTTTGTCTTAATGTGTTCCAAAGCTTATGTAAGCAAGAAGCTAACCTACAGAGCATTCTTTGGAGGAACACACCTATGTGAGCCCGACTGCTGGTCACAGTCTATGAGATTGGGTAATCTCTAGTAAGCTCATGAGATGGTACGGAGTATGACTAATAGGCTCTGCCCGTGGGGTTTAGCCTTCGGCAGCCATGTATCAGCTGACAATAGGCGAAACTTCGGCATGCCAAACTAACAATTCAAGGCATAGTCCATTGTTTAGTTGTGAAGAAGTCTAATCCTGTTGCTCTAGGTGGAAGTTCAACTTAACAGTCTCCACTGAAAATTCTGGTATATCAAACATTGTTTGGAACAGTTGACAAACTTATGTGCCTTGAGATCTGGTGGGGGATTGTTGGATTATGGATGGGCTTAGGCCCATATAAGACACTAATCCCTGGTTAATCTTGAGGCACATGTATAAGATGGCAGTTGATACGTCTCTGTCGTATCTACTTTTCCAAACACGTTTGCCCTTGTTTTGGACTCTAACTTGTATGATTTGAATGGAACTAACCCGAACTGACGTTGTTTTCAGCAGAATTGCCATGGTGTTGTTTTATGTCCAGAAAACAAATATTCTCGGAATGACCTGAAACTCCACGGAACATCTTAGAAAAAATAATAAAAAATCCTCGCCAAAGATGAAGACCAAGGGGCCCACACCCTTCTCAGGGGGCACGCCCCCTACCTCGTGGGACCCCTGGATGCCCTCCGACACCAACTCCAACTCTATATATTTGCTTTCGGAGAGAAAAAATCAAAGAGAAGAAATCATTGCGTTTTATGATACGGAGCCGCCGCCAAGTGCTGGGGAACGTAGTAATTTCAAAAAAATCCTATGCACACGCAAGATCATGGTGATGCATAGCAATGAGAGGGAAGAGTCTTGTCTACGTACCCTCCTAGACCGGACGTGGAAGCGTTAGCACAACGCGGTTGATGTAGTCGTACGTCTTCATGGCCCGACCGATCAAGCACTGAAACTACGGCACCTCCAAGTTCTAGCACATGTTCAGCTCGATGACGATCCCCGGACTCCGATCCAGCAAAGTGTCGGGGAAGAGTTCCGTTAGCACGACGGCGTGGTGACGATCTTGATGTTCTACCGTCGCAGGGCTTCGCCTAAGCACCGCTACAATATTATCGAGGATTATGGTGGAGGGGGGCAACGCACACGGCTAAGAGAATGATCACGAAGATCAACTTGTTTGTCTAGAGGTGCCCCCTACCCCCGTATATAAACGAGTGGAGGAGGGGGAGGGCCGGCCCTCTCTATGGCGCGCCCTAGGGGAGTCCTACTCCCACCGGGAGTAGGATTCCCCCTTTCCTAGTAGAACTAGGAGCCCTTCCAAGTAGTAGGAGTAGGAGGGAAGGAAGGAAGGGGGCGCCCCCCTCCCTAGTCCAATTCGGACCAGACCAAGGGGAGGGGTGTGGCCACCCTTGAGGCCCTTTTCCTTCTTTCCCGTATGGCCCAATAAGGCCCAATACGTATTCCCGTAACTCTCCGGTACTCCGAAAAATACCCGAATCACTCGGAACCTTTCCGATGTCTGAATATAGTCGTCCAATATATCGATCTTTATGTCTCGACCATTTTGAGACTCCTCGTCATGTCCCCGATCTCATCCGGGACTCCGAACTCCTTCGGTACATCAAAACTCATAAACTCATAATATAACTGTCATCGAAACCTTAAGCGTGCGGACCCTATGGGTTCGAGAACAATGTAGAGATGACCGAGACACGTCTCCGGTCAATTACCAATAGCGGAACCTGGATGCTCATATTGGCTCCTACATATTCTACGAAGATCTTTATCGGTCAGACCGCATAACAACATACGTTGTTCCCTTTGTCATCGGTATGTTACTTGCCCGAGATTTCGATCATCGGTATCTCAATACCTAGTTCAATCTTGTTACCGGCAAGTCTCTTTACTCGTTCCGTAATATATCATCTTGCAACTAACTTATTAGTTGCATTGCTTGCAAGGCTTAAGTGATGTGCATTACCGAGAGGGCCCAGAGATACCTCTCCGACAATCGGAGCGACAAATCCTAATCTCGAAATATGCCAACCCAACATGTACCTTTGGAGACACCTGTAGAGCACCTTTATAATCACCCAGTTACGTTGTGACGTTTGGTAGCACACAAAGTGTTCCTCTGATAAATGGGGGTTGCACAATCTCATAGTCATAGGAACATGTATAAGTCATGAAGAAAGCAATAGCAACATACTAAACGATCGGGTGCTAAGCTAATGGAATGGGTCATGTCAATCACATCATTCTCCTAATGATGTGATCCCGTTAATCAAACGACAACTCATGTCTATGGTTAGGAAACATAACCATCTTTAATCAACGAGCTAGTCAAGTAGAGGCATACTAGTGACACTCTGTTTGTCTATGTATTCACACATGTATTATGTTTCCGGTTAATACAATTCTAGCATGAATAATAAACATTTATCATGATATAAGGAAATATATAATAACTTTATTATTGCCTCTAGGGCATATTTCCTTCAGTCTCCCACTTGCACTAGAGTCAATAATCTAGTTCACATCAGCATGTGATTTAACATCAATAGTTTACATCACCATGTGATTAACACTCATAGTTCACATCGACATGTGACCAACACCCAAAGGGTTTACTAGAGTCAATAATCTAATTCACATCGCTATGTGATTAACACTCAAAGAGTACTGAGGTGTGGTCATGTTTTGCTTGTGAGAGAATTTTAGTCAATGGGTCTGCCACATTCAGATCCGTAAGTATTTTGCAAATTTCTATGTCAACAATGCTCTGCACAGAGCTACTCTAGCTAATTGCTCCCACTTTCAATATATATCCAGATTGAGATTTAGAGTCATCTGGATCAGTGTCAAAATTTGCATCGATGTAACCCTTTACGACGAACCTTTTGTCACTTCCATAATCGAGAAACATATCCTTATTCCACTAAGGATAATTTTGATCAATGTCCAGTGATCTACTCCTAGATCACTATTGTACTCCTTTGCCAAACTCGGGACAGGGTATACAATAGGTCTGGTACACAGCATGACATACTTTATAGAACCTATGGCTGAGGCATAGGGGATGACTTTCATTCTCTCTCTATCTTCTGCCGTGGTCGGGTTTTGAGTCTTACTCAACTTCACACCTTGTAACACAGGAAAGAACTTCTTCTTTGACTGTTCTATTTTGAACTACTTCAAAATCTTGTCAAGGTATGTACTTATTGAAAAAACTTATCAAGTGTCTTGATCTATCTCTATAGATCTTGATGCTCAATATGTAAGCAGCTTCACTGAGGTCTTTCTTTGAAAAACTCCTTTCAAACACTCCTTTATGCTTTGCAGAATAATTCTACATTATTTCCGATCAACAATATGTCATTCACATATACTTATCAGAAATGTTGTAGTGCTCCCACTCAATTTCTCGTAAATACAGGCTTCATCGCAAGTCTGTATAAAACTATATGCTTTGATCAACTTATCAAAGCGTATATTCCAACTCCGAGATGCTTGCACCAGTCCATAGATGGATCGCTAGAGCTTGCATATTTTGTTAGTACCTTTAGGATTGACAAAACCTGCTGGTTGCATCTATACAACTCTTCTTTAATAAATCCATTAAAGAATGCAGTTTTGTTTATCCATTTGCCAGATTTCATAAAATGCGGCGATTGCTAACATGATCCGGACAGACTTAAGCATAGATACGAGTGAGAAACTCTCATCGTAGTCAACACCTTGAACTTGTCGAAAACCTTGTTGCGACAATTCTAGCTTTGTAGATAGTAACACTACTATCAGCGTCTGTCTTCCTCTTGAAGATCCATTTAATCTCAATGGCTCGCCGATCAATGCGCAAGTCAATCAAAGTCCATACTTTGTTCTCATACATGGATCTCATCTCAGATTTCATGGCCTCAAGCCATTTCGCGGAATTTGGGCTCATCATCGCTTCCTCATAGTTCGTAGGCTCGTCATGGTCAAGTAACATGACCTCCAGAACAGGATTACCGTACCACTCTGGTGCAGATCTCACTCTGGTTTACCTACGAGGTTCGGTAGTAACTTGATCTGAAGTTACATGATCATCATCATTAGCTTCCTCACTAATTGGTGTAGTAGTCACAGGAACAGATTTCTGTGATGAACTACTTTCCAATAAGGGAGCAGGTACAGTTACCTCATCAAGTTCTACTTTCCTCCCACTCACTTCTTTCAAGAGAAACTCCTCTAGAAAGGATCCATTCTCAACAATGAACATCTTGCCTTCGGATATGTGATAGAAGGTGTACCCAACATTTTCTTTTGGGTATCCTATGAAGACGCACTTCTCCGATTTGGGTTTGAGCTTATCAGGTTGAAACTTTTTCACATAAGCATTGCAACCTCAAACTTTAAGAAACGACAGCTTAGGTTTCTTGCCAAACCATAGTTCATACGGTGTCGTCTCAACGGATTTAGATGGTGCCCTATTTAACGTGAATGTAGATGTCTCTAATGCATAACCTCAAAACTATAGTGGTTAATCGGTAAGAAACATCATAGACTGCACTATATCCAATAATAGTACGGTTATGACGTTCGGACACACCATTATGTTGTGGTGTTCCTGGTGGCACGACTTTGTGAAACTATTCCACATTGTTTTAATTGAAGACCAAACTCGTAACTCAAATATTTGTCTCTGCGATCAGATCGTAGAAACTTTATTTTCTTGTCACGATGATTTTCCACTTCACTCTGAAGTTTTTTTTGAACTTTTCAAATGTTTCAGACATGTTTCATCAAGTAGATATACCCACATCTGCTCAAATCATCTGTGAAGGTCAGAAATTAACGATACCCGCCGTGAGCCTCAACATTCATCGGACTGCATACATCAGTATGTATTATTTCCAATAAGTCAGTTGCTTGCTCTATTGTTCCGGAGAACGGAGTCTTAGTCATCTTGCCGATGAGGCACGGTTCGCAAGCATCAACTGATTCATAATCAAGTGATTCCAAAAGCCCATCAGTATGGATTTTCTTCATGCGCTTGACACCAATATGACCTAAACGGCAGTGCCACAAATAAGTTGCACTATCATTATTAACTTTGCATCTTTTGGCTTCAATATTATGAGAATGTGTATCACCACGATCGAGACCCAACAAACCATTTTCATTGGGTGTATGACCATAGAAGGTTTTATTCATGTAAACAGAACAACAATTTATTCTCTTACTTAAATGAATAACCGTATTGCAATAAACATGATCCAATCATATTTATGCTCAACGCAAACACCAAATAACACGTATTTAGGTTCAACACTAATCCCGAAAGTATAGGGAGTGTGCGATGATGATCATATCAATCTTGGAACCACTTCCAACACACATCGTCACTTCACCCTTAACTAGTCTATGTTCATTCTGCAACTCCCGTTTTGAGTTACTACTCTTAGCAACTGAACCAGTATCAAATACCGAGGGGTTGCTACGAACACTAGTAAAATACACATCAATAATCTGTATATCAAATATACCTTTGTTCACTTTGCCATCATTCTTATCCGCCAAATACTTGGGGCAGTTCCGCTTCCAGTGACCAGTCCCTTTGCAGTAGAAGCACTTAGTCTCAGGCTTAGGACCAGACTTGGGCTTCTTCACTTGAGCAGCAACTTGCTTGCCGTTCTTCTTAAAGTTCCCCTTCTTCCCTTTGCCCTTTTCTTGAAACTAGTGGTCTTGTCTACCATCAACACTTGATATTTTTCTTGATTTCTACCTTTGTTGATTTCAGCATTACGAAGAGCTTGGGAATCGTTTCCGTTATCCCGTGCATATTATAGTTCATCACGAAGTTCTACTAACTTGGTGATGGTGACTAGAGAATTCTGTCAATCACTATCTTATCTGGAAGATTAACTCCCACTTGATTCAAGCGATTGTAGTACCCAGACAATCTGAGCACATGCTCACTACTTGAGCGATTCTCCTCCATCTTTTAGCTATAGAACTTGTTGGAGACTTCATATCTCTCAACTCGGGTATTTGCTTGAAATATTAACTTCAACTCCTGGAACATCTCATATGGTCCATGACGTTCAAAACGTCTTTGAAGTCCCGATTCTAAGCCGTTAAGCATGGTGCACTAAACTATCAAGTAGTCATCATACTAAGCTAGCTAAACGTTCATAACGTCTGCATCTGCTCCTGCAATAGTTCTGTCACCTAGCGGTGCATCAAGGACATAATTCTTCTGTGCAGCAATGAGGATAAATCTCAGATCACGGATCCAATCCGCATCATTGCTACTAACATCTTTCAACTTAGTTTTTCTCTAGGAACATACCAAAATAAACATAGGGAAGCAACAACGCGAGCTATTGATCTACAACATAGATATGCTAATACTACCAGGACTAAGTTCATGATAAATTTAAGTTCAATTAATCATATTACTTAAGAACTTCCACTTAGAAAGACATCCCTCTAATCTTCTAAGTGATCACGTGATCCAAATCAACTAAACCATAACCGATAATCACGTGAAATGGAGTAGTTTTAAATGGTGAACATTATGTTGATCATATCTACTATATGATTCACGCTCGACCTTTCGGTCTCAGTGTTCCGAGGCCATATCTGCATATGCTAGGCTCGTCAAGTTTAACCTGAGTATTCTGCGTGTGCAAAACTGGCTTGCACCCGTTGTAGATGGACGTAGAGCTTATCACACCCGATCATCACGTGGTGTCTGGGCACGACGAACTTTGGCAACGGTGCATACTCAGGAGAACACTTTTATCTTGAAATTTAGTGAGAGATCATCTTATAATGCTACCGTCAATTAAAGCAAGATAAGATGCATAAAAGATAAACATCATATGCAATCAAAATATGTGACATGATATGGCCATCATCATCTTGTGCCTTTGATCTCCATCTCTCGTCATGATTTCCATCGTCACCGGCATGACACCATGATCTACATCATCTTGATCTATATCAATGTGTCGTCACATGGTCGTCTCGCCAACTATTGCTCTTGCAACTATTGCTATCGCATAGCGATAATTGTAAAGCAATTATTTGGCGCTTGCATCTTATGCAATAAAGATACAACCATAAGGCTTCTGCCAGTTGCCGATAACTTCAACAAAACATGATCATCTTATACAACAACTTATATCTCATCACGTCTTGACCATATCACATCACAACATGCCCTGCAAAAACAAGTTAGACGTCCTCTACTTTGTTGTTGCAAGTTTTACGTGGCTGCTATGGGCTTAGCAAGAACCGTTCTTACCTACGCATCAAAACCACACCGACAGTTTGTCAAGTTGGTGCTGTTTTAACCTTCTCAAGGACCGGGCGTAGCCACACTCGATTCAACTAAAGTTGGAGAAACTGACACCCACCAGCCACCTGTGTGCAAAGCACGTCGGTAGAACCAGTCTCGCGTAAGCGTACGCGTAATGTCGGTCCGGACCGCTTCATCCAACAATACCGCCGAACCAAAGTACGACATGCTGGTAAGCAGTATGACTTATATCGCCCACAACTCACTTGTGTTCTACTCATGCATATAACATCAACACATAAAACCTAGGCTCTGATACCACTGTTGGGGAACATAGTAATTTCAAAAAAAATCCTATGCACATGCAAGATCATGGTGATGCATAGCAATGAGAGGGAAGAGTCTTGTCTACGTACCCTCATAGACCAGACGTGGAAGCGTTAGCACAACGCGGTTGATGTAGTCGTACGTCTTCATGGCCCGACCGATCAAGCACTGAAACTACGGCACCTCCGAGTTCTAGCACATGTTCAGCTCGATGACGATCCCCGGACTCCGATCCAGCAAAGTGTCGGGGAAGAGTTCCGTTAGCACGATGGCGTGGTGACGATCTTGATGTTCTACCATCGCAGGGCTTCACCTAAGCACCGCTACAATATTACCGAAGATTATGATGGAGGGGGGCACCGCACACGGCTAAGAGAACGATCACGAAGATCAACTTGTTTGTCTAGAGGTGCCCCCTACCCCCGTATATAAAGGAGTGGAGGAGGGGGAGGGACGGCCCTCTCTATGGCGCGCCCTAGGGGAGTCCTACTCCCACCGGGAGTAGGATTCCCCCTTTCCTAGTAGAACTAGGAGCCCTTCCAAGTAGTAGGAGTAGGAGGGAAGGAAAGGGAAGGGAAAAGGAGAAGGAAGGAAGGGGGCACCCCCCCTCCCTAGTCCAATTCGGACCAGACCAAGGGGAGGGGTGCGGCCACCTTTGAGGCCCTTTTCCTTCTTTCCCGTATGGCCCAATAAGGCCCAATACGTATTCCCGTAACTCTCCGGTACACCGAAAAATACCCGAATCACTCGGAACCTTTCCGATGTCCGAATATAGTCGTCCAATATATTGATCTTTACGTCTCGACCATTTCGAGACTCCTCGTCATGTCCCCGATCTCATCCGGGGCTCCGAACTCCTTCGGTACATCAAAACTCATAAACTCATAATATAACTGTCATCGAAACCTTAAGCGTGCGGACCCTACGGGTTCGAGAACAATGTAGACATGACCGAGACACGTCTCCGGTCAATAACCAATAGTGGAACCTGGATGCTCATATTGGCTCCTAAATATTCTATGAAGATCTTTATCGGTCAGACCGCATAACAACATACGTTGTTCCCGTTGTCATCGGTATGTTACTTTCCCGAGATTCGATCGTCGGTATTGTTGGGGAACGTAGTAATTTCAAAAAATTTCCTACGCACACGCAAGATCATGGTGATGCATAGCAACGAGAGGGGAGAGTGTTGTCTATGTACCCTCGTAGACCGGCAACGGAAGTGTTGACACAACGTAGAGGAAGTAGTCGTACGTCTTCCCGATCCGACCGATCCAAGTACCGAACGTACGGCACCTCCGAGTTCTGCACACGTTCAGCTCGATGACGATCTCCGGACTCCGATCCAGCAAAGTGTCGGGGAAGAGTTCCGTCAGCACGACGGCGTGGTGACGATCTTGATGTTCTACCGTCGCAGGGCATCGCCTAAGCACCGCTACAGTATTATCGAGGAGTATGGTGGAAGGGGCACCGCACACGGCTAAGAAAACGATCACGAGGATCAACTTGTGTGTCTATGGGGTGCCCCTTGGCCACGTATATAAAAGGGTGGAGGAGGGGGGAGAGGGCCGGCCCCTATGGCGCGCCCTGGAGGAGTCCTACTCCCACCGGGAGTAGGATTCCCCTCCTTCCAAGTATTAGGAGTAGGAGTCAAGGCAAGGGAAGGGAGAAGAGAAGGAAGGAGGGGGCGCAGCCCCTCCCCCTAGTCCAATTCGGACTAGGCCTTGGGGGGGCGCCCAACCTCTCCTCTCTCTTTCCCTTAAAGCCCAATAAGGCCCATATACTCCCCGGCGAATTCCCGTAACTCTCCGGTACTCCGAAAAATACCCGAATCACTCGGAACCTTTCCGATGTCCGAATATAGTCGTCCAATATATCGATCTTTACGTCTCGACCATTTTGAGACTCCTCGTCATGTCCCCGATCTCATCCGGGACTCCGAACTCCTTCGGTACATCAAAACTCATAAACTCATAATATAACTATCATCGAAACCTTAAGCGTGCGGACCCTACGGGTTCGAGAACAATGTAGACATGACCGAGACACGTCTCCGGTCAATAACCAATAGCGGAACCTGGATGCTCATATTGGCTCCCACATATTCTACGAAGATCTTTATCAGTCAGACCGCATAACAACATACGTTGTTCCCTTTGTCATCGGTATGTTACTTGCCCGAGATTCGATCGTCGGTATCTCAATACCTAGTTCAATCTCGTTACCGGCAAGTCTCTTTACTCGTTCCGTAATACATCATCTCGCAACTAACTCATTAGTTGCAATGCTTGCAAGGCTTATGTGATGTGCATTACCGAGAGGGCCCAGAGATACCTCTCCGACAATCGGAGTGACAAATCCTAATCTCGAAATACGCCAACCCAACATGTACCTTTGGAGACACCTGTAGAGCTCCTTTATAATCACCCAGTTACATTGTGACGTTTGGTAGCACACAAAGTGTTCCTCCGGTAAACGGGAGTTGCATAATCTCATAGTCATAGGAACATGTATAAGTCATGAAGAAAGCAATAGCAACATACTAAACGATCAAGTGCTAAGCTAACGGAATGGGTCAAGTCAATCACATCATTCTCCTAATGATGTGATCTCATTAATCAAATAACAACTCTTTGTCAATGGTTAGGAAACATAACCATCTTTGATTAACGAGCTAGTCAAGTAGAGGCATACTAGTGACACTCTGTTTGTCTTATGTATTCACACCTGTATTATGTTTCCGGTTAATACAATTCTAGCATGAATAATAAACATTTATCATGAAATAAGGAAATAAATAATAACTTTATTATTGCCTCTAGGGCATATTTCCTTCAGTCTCCCACTTGCACTAGAGTCAATAATCTAGTTCACATTACCATGTGATTTAACACCAATAGTTCACATCATCATGTGATTAACCCCCATAGTTCACATCGTTATGTGATCAACACTCAAAGGGTTTACTAGAGTCAATAATCTAGTTCACATCGCTATGTAATTAACACCCAAAGAGTACTAAGGTGTGATCATGTTTTGCTTGTGAGAGAAATTTAGTCAACGGGTCTGCCACATTCAGATCCGTGAGTATTTTGCAAATTTCTATGTCAACAATGTTCTGCACGGAGCTACTCTAGCTAATTGCTCCCACTTTAAATATGTATCTAGATTGAGATTTTGAGTCATCTGGATCAGTGTCAAAACTTGCATCGACGTAACCCTTTACGACGAACCTTTTTGTCACCTCCATAATTGAGAAACATATCCTTATTCCACTAAGGATAATTTTAACCGCTGTCCAGTGATCTACTCCTAGATCACTATTGTACTCCCTTGCCAAAAACAGTGTAGGGTATACAATAGATCTGGTACACAGCATGGCATACTTTATAGAACCTATGGCTAAGGCATAGGGAATGACTTTCATTCTCTTTCTATCTTCTGCCGTGGTCGGGCTTTGAGTCTTGCTCAACTTCACACCTTGTAACACAGGCAAGAACTCTTTCTTTGACTATTCCATTTTGAACTACTTCAAAAACTTGCTAAGGTATGTACTCATTGAAAACTTATCAAGCGTCTTGATCTATCTCTATAGATCTTGATGCTCAATATGTAAGCAGCTTCACCGAGGTCTTTCTTTGAAAAACTTCTTTCAAACACTCCTTTATGCTTTGCAGAATAATTATACATTATTTCCGATCAACAATATGTCATTCACATATACTTATCAGAAATGTTGTAGTGCTCCCACTCACTTTCTTGTAAATACAGGCTTCACCGCAAGTCTGTATAAAACTATATCCTTTGATCAACTTATCAAGGCGTATATTCCAACTCCGAGATGCTTGCACCAGTCCATAGATGGATCGCTGGAGCTTGCATATTTTGTTAGCAACTTTAGGATTGACAAAACCTTCTAGTTGCATCATATACAACTCTTCTTTAAGAAATCCATTAAGGATTACAGTTTTGTTATCCATTTGCCAGATTTCATAAAATGCGGTAATTGCTAACATGATTCGGACATACTTTTAAGCATTGATACGAGTGATAAAATCTCATCGTAGTCAACACCTTGAACTTTGTCAAAAACCTTTTTTCGACAAGTCTAGCTTTGTAGATAGTAACACTACTATCAGCGTCCGTCTTCCTCTTGAAGATCCATTTAATCTCAATGGCTTGCCGATCAATTGGCAAGTCAATCAAAGTCCATACTTTGTTCTCATACATGGATCTCATCTCAGATTTCATGGCCTCAAGCCATTTCGCGGAATTCGGGCTCATCATCGCTTCTTCATAGTTCGTAGGCTCGTCATGGTCAAGTAACATGACCTCCAGAACAGGATTACCGTACCACTCTGGTGCAGATCTCACTCTGGTTTACCTATGAGGTTCGGTAGTAACTTGATCTGAAGTTACATGATCATCATCATTAGCTTCCTCACTAATTGGTGTAGTAGTCACAGGAACAGATTTCTGTGATGAACTACTTTCCAATAAGGGAGCAGGTACAGTTACCTCATCAAGTTCTACTTTCCTCCCACTCACTTCTTTCAAGAGAAACTCCTCTAGAAAGGATCCATTCTCAGCAATGAACATCTTGCCTTCGGATATGTGATAGAAGGTGTACCCAACATTTTCTTTTGGGTATCCTATGAAGACGCACTTCTCCGATTTGGGTTTGAGCTTATCAGGTTGAAACTTTTTCACATAAGCATTGCAACATCAAACTTTAAGAAATGACAGCTTAGGTTTCTTGCCAAACCATAGTTCATACGGTGTTGTCTCAACGGATTTAGATGGTGCCCTATTTAACGTGAATGTAGCTGTCTCTAATGCATAACCTCAAAACTATAGTGGTTAATCGGTAAGAAACATCATAGACTGCACTATATCCAATAATAGTACGGTTATGACGTTCGGACACACCATACTTTGTTTTCATACATGGATCCCATCTCAGATTTCATGGCTTCAAGCCATTTTGCGGAATCTGGGCTCACCATCGCTTCTTCATAGTTCGTAGGTTCATCATGATCTAGTAGCATGATTTCCAGAACAGGATAACCGTACCACTCTGGTGCGGATCTTACTCTGGTTGATCTACGAGGTTCAGTAATAACTTGATTTGAAGTTTCATGATCATCATCATTAACTTCCTCACTAATTGGTGTAGGTGTCACAGAAACCGTTTTTTGTGATGAACTACTTTCCAATAAGGGAGCAGGTACAGTTACCTCATCAAGTTCTACTTTCCTCCCACTCACTTCTTTCGAGAGAAACTCCTTCTCTAGAAAGGATCCATTCTTAGCAACGAATGTCTTGCCTTCGGATCTGTGATAGAAGGTGTACCCAACTGTCTTCTTTGGGTATCCTATGAAGACACATTTCTCCGATTTGGGTTTGAGCTTATCAGGATGAAACTTTTTCTTATAAGCATTGCAACCCCAAACTTCAAGAAACAACAACTTTGGTTTCTTGCCAAACCACAATTCATTTAGTGTCGTCTCAACGGATTTAGATGGTTCCCTTTTTTAACGTGAATGCAGCTGTCTCTAATGCATAACCCCAAAACTATAGTGGTAAATCGGTAAGAAACATCATAGATTACACTATATCCAATAAAGTACGGTTATGACGTTCGGACACACCATTACACTGTGGTGTTCCAGGTGGCGTAAGTAGTGAAACTATTTCACATTGTTTTAACTGAAGGCCAAAGTCGCAACTCAAATATTTACCTCTGTGATCATATCGTAGAAACTTTTATTTCCTTGTTACGATGATTCTCCACTTCTCTCTAAAATTCTTTGAACTTTTCATATGTTTCAGACTTGTGTTTCATCAAGTAGATATACCCATATCTGCTCAAATCATCTGTGAAGGTCAGAAAATAACGATACCCGCCGCGAGCCTCAACACTCATCGGATCGCATACATCAGTATGTATTATTTCCAATAAGTCAGTTGCTCGCTCCATTGTTCCGGAGAACGGAGTCTTTAGTCATCTTGCCCATAAGGCATGGTTCGCAAGCACCAAGTGATTCATAATCAAGTGATTCCAAAATCCCATCAGCATGGAGTTTCTTCATGCGCTTTACACCAATATGACCTAAACGGTAGTGCCACAAATAAGTTGAACTATCATTATTAACTTCGCATCTTTTGGTTTCAATATTATGAATATGTCTATCACTACGATCGAGATCCAATGAACTATTTTCATTGGGTGTGTAACCATATAAGGTTTTATTCATGTAAACAGAACAACAATTTATGCTCTTACTTAAATGAATAACCGTATTACAATAAACATGATCAAATCATATTCATGCTCAACGAAAACACCAAATATCACTTACTTAGGTTCAACACTAATCCCGAAAGTATAGGGAGTGCGTGATGATGATCATATCAATCTTGGAACCACTTCCAACACACATCGTCACTTCACCCTTAACTAGTCTCTGTTTATTCTGCAACTCCCGTTTCGAGTTACTAATCTTAGCAACTGAACTAGTACCAAATACTGAGGGGTTGCTATGAACACTAGTAAAGTACATGTCAATAACATGTATATCAAATATACCTTTGTTTACTTTGCCATCCTTTCTTATCCGCCAAATTCTTGGGTAGTTCCGCTTCCAGTGACTAGTCCCTTTGCAGTAGAAGCACTTAGTCTCAGGCTTGGGACCAGACTTGAGGTTCTTCACTTGAGCAGCAACTCGCTTGCCATTCTTCTTGAAGTTCCTCTTCTTCCCTTTGCCCTTTTCTTGAAACTAGTGATCTCGTCAACCATCAACACTTGATGTTTTTCTTGATTTCTACCTTCGTCAATTTCAGCATTACGAAGAGCTTGGGAATCGTTTCCGTTATCCCTTGCATATCATAGTTCATCACGAAGTTCTACTAACTTGGTGATGGTGACTAGAGAATTCTGTCAATCACTATTTTATCTGGAAGATTAACTCCCACTTGATTCAAGAGATTGTAGTACCTAGACAATCTGAGCACATACTCACTAGTTGAGCAATTCTCCTCCATCTTTTAGCTATAGAACTTGTTGGAGACTTCATATCTCTCAACTCGGGTATTTGCTTGAAATATTAACTTCAACTCCTGGAATATCTCATATGGTCCATGACGTTCAAAACATCTTTGTAGTCCCGATTCTAAGCCGTTAAGCATGGTGCACTAAACTATCAAGTAGTCATCATATTGAGCTAGCCAAACATTCATAACGTCTTCATCTGCTCCTGCAATAGGTCTGTCACCTAGCGGTGCATCAAGGACATAATTCTTCTGTGCAGCAATGAGGATAAACCTCAGATCACGGATCCAATCCGCATCATTGCTACTAACATCTTTCAACACAATTTTCTCTAGGAACATATCAAAATAAACATATGAAAGCAACAACACGAGCTATTTATCTACAACATAATTTGCAAAATACTACCAGGACTAAGTTCATAATAAATTTAAGTTCAATTAATCATATTACTTAAGAACTCCCACTTAGATAGACATCCCTCTAATCCTCTAAGTGATCACGTGATCCAAATCAACTAAACCATGTCCGATCATCACGTGAGATGGAGTAGTTTCATTGGTGAACATCACTATGTTGATCATATCTACTATATGATTCACGCTCGACCTTTCGGTCTCCGTGTTCCGAGGCCATATCTGTATATGCTTGGCTCGTCAAGTATAACCTGAGTATTCCGCGTGTGCAACTGTTTTGCACCCGTTGTATTTGAACGTAGAGCCTATCACACCCAATCATCATGTGGTGTCTCAGCACGAGGAACTTTCGCAACGGTGCATACTCATGGAGAACACTTCTTGATAATTAGTGAGAGATCATCTTAAAATGCTACCGTCAAACTAAGCAAAATAAGATGTATAAAAGATAAACATCATATGCAATCAAAATATGTGACATGATATGGCCATCATCATCTTGCGCCTTTGATTTCCATCTCCAAAGTACTGTCATGATCTCTATTGTTACCGGCATGACACCATGATCTCCATCATCTTGATCTATATCAATGTGTCGTTACATGGTCGTCTCACCAACAATTGCTCTTGCAACTATTGCTATCGCATAGCGATAAAGTAAAGCAATTATTTGGTGCTTGCATCTTATGCAATAGAGAGACAACCATAAGGATTTTGCCAGTTGCCGATAACTTCAACAAAACATGATCATCTCATACAACGACTTATATCTCATCACGTCTTGACCATATCACATCACAACATGCCCTGCAAAAACAAGTTAGACGTCCTCTACTTTGTTGTTGCAAGTTTTATGTGGCTGCTACGGGCTGAGCAAGAACCATTCTTACCTACGCATCAAAACCACCACGATAGTTTGTCAAGTTGGTGGTGTTTTAACCTTCGCAAGGACCGGGCGTAGCCACACTCGGTTCAACTAAAGTTGGAGAAACTGACACCCGCCAGCCACCTGTGTGCAAAGCACGTCGGTAGAACCAGTCTCTCATAAGCGTACGCGTAATGTCGGTCCAGGCCGCTTCATCCAACAATACCGCCAAACCAAAGTATGACATGCTGGTAAGCAGTATGACTTATATCGCCCACAACTCACTTGTGTTCTACTCGTGCACAACATCATGGCATAAAACCTAGGCTCGGATGCCACTGTTGGGGAACGTAGTAATTTCAAAAAAATTCTTACGCACACGCAAGATCATGGTGATGCATAGCAACAAGAGGGGAGAGTGTTGTCTACGTACCCTCGTAGACCGGCAACGGAAGTGTTGACACAACGTAGATGAAGTAGTCGTATGTCTTCCCGATCCGACCGATCCAAGTACCGAACGTATGGCACCTCCGAGTTCTGCACACGTTCAGCTCGATGACGATCTCCGGACTCCGATCCAGCAAAGTGTCGGAGAAGAGTTCCGTTAGCACGATGGCGTGGTGACGATCTTGATGTTCTACCATCGCATGGCTTCGCCTAAGCACCGCTACAATATTATCGAGGAGTATGGTGGAAGGGGGCACCGCACACGGCTAAGAAAACGATCACGAGGATCAACTTGTGTGTCTATGGGGTGCCCCTTGGCCACGTATATAAAGGAGTGGAGGAGGGGGGAGAGGGCCGGCCCCTATGGCGCGCCCTGGAGGAGTCCTACTCCCACCGGGAGTAGGATTCCCCCCCTTCCAAGTAGTAGGAGTAGGAGTCAAGGCAAGGGAAGGGAGAAGAGAAGGAAGGAGGGGGCGCAGCCCCTCCCCCTAGTCCAATTCGGACTAGGCCTTGGGGGGCGCCCAACCTCTCCTCTCTCTTTCCCTTAAAGCCCAATAAGGCCCATATACTCCCCGGCGAATTCCCGTAACTCTCCAGTACTCCGAAAAATACCCGAATCACTCGGAACCTTTCCAATGTCCGAATATAGTCGTCCAATATATCGATCTTTATGTCTCGACCATTTCGAGACTCCTCGTCATGTCCCCGATCTCATCCGAGACTCCGAACTCCTTCCGTACATCAAAACTCATAAACTCATAATATAACTGTCATCGAAACCTTAAGCGCGCGGACCCTACAGGTTCGAGAACAATGTAGACATGACCGAGACACGTCTCCGGTCAATAACCAATAGCGGAACCTGGATGCTCATATTGGCTCCCACATATTCTATGAAGATCTTTATCGGTCAGACCGCATAACAACATACGTTGTTCCCTTTGTCATCGGTATGTTACTTGCCCGAGATTCGATCGTCGGTATCTCAATACCTAGTTCAATCTCGTTACTGGCAAGTCTCTTTACTCGTTCCGTAATACATCATCTCGCAACTAACTCATTAGTTGCAATGCTTGCAAGGCTTATGTGATGTGCATTACCGAGAGGGCCCAGAGATACCTCTCCGACAATCGGAGTGACAAATCCTAATCTCGAAATACGCCAACCCAACATGTACCTTTGGAGACACCTGTAGAGCTCCTTTATAATCACCTAGTTACGTTGTGACGTTTGGTAGCACACAAAGTGTTCCTCCGGTAAACGGGAGTTGCATAATCTCATAGTCATAGGAACATGTATAAGTCATCAAGAAAGCAATAGCAACATACTAAACGATCGAGTGCTAAGCTAACAGAATGGGTCAAGTCAATCACATCATTCTCCTAATGATGTGATCTCGTTAATCAAATAACAACTCTTTGTCTATGGTTAGGAAACATAACCATCTTTGATTAACGAGCTAGTCAAGTAGAGGCATACTAGTGACACTCTGTTTGTCTTATATATTCACACATGTATTATGTTCCCGGTTAATACAATTCTAGCATGAATAATAAACATTTATCATGAAATAAGGAAATAAATAATAACTTTATTATTGCCTCTAGGGCATATTTCCTTCAGGTATCTCAATACCTAGTTCAATATCGTTACGACAAGTCTCTTTACTCGTTCCATAATACATCATCTTGCAACTAACTTATTAGTTGCATTGCTTGCAAGGCTTAAGTGATGTGCATTACCGAGAGGGCCCAGAGATACCTCTCCGACAATCGGAGCGACAAATCCTAATCTCGAAATACGCCAACCCAACATGTACCTTTGGAGACACCTGTAGAGCACCTTTATAATCACCCAGTTACGTTGTGACGTTTGGTAGCACACAAAGTGTTCCTCCGGTAAACGGGAGTTGCATAATCTCATAGTCATAGGAACATGTATAAGTCATGAAGAAAGCAATAGCAACATACTAAACGATCGGGTGCTAAGCTAATGGAATGGGTCATGTCAATCACATCATTCTCCTAATGATGTGATCCTGTTAATCAAATGACAACTCATGTCTATGGTTAGGAAACATAACCATCTTTAATCAACGAGCTAGTCAAGTAGAGGCATACTAGTGACACTCTGTTTGTCTATGTATTCACACATGTATTATGTTTCCCGTTAATACAATTCTAGCATGAATAATAAACATTTATCATGATATAAGGAAATATATAATAACTTTATTATTGCCTCTAGGGCATATTTCCTTCACCAAGCCCTAAAACTTCTCGGGAGGGCTGATCTGGAGTCCGTTCGGGGCTCCGGAGAGGGGGATTCGTAGCCGTAGTCATCATCAACCATCCTCCATCACCAATTTCATGATGCTCACCGCTGTGTAATTGCATCGTAGGCTTGCTGGATGGTGATGGGTTGGATGAGATTTATCATGTAATCGAGTTAGTTTTGTTAGGGTTTGATCCCTAGTATCCATTATGTTCTGAGATTGATGTTGCTATGACTTTGCTATGCTTAATGCTTGTCACTAGGGCCCGAGTGCCATGATTTCAGATCTGAACCTATTATGTTTTCATGAATATATGTGAGTTCTTGATCCTATCTTGCAAGTCTATAGTCACCTACTATGTGTTATGATCCAGCAACCCCGAAGTGACAATAATCGGGACCACTCCCGGTGATGACCATAGTTTGAGGAGTTCATGTATTCACTATGTGCTAATGCTTTGTTCCGGTTCTCTATTAAAAGGAGGCCTTAATATCCCTTAGTTTCCAATAGGACCCCGCTGCCACGGGAGGGTAGGACAAAAGATGTCATGCAAGTTCTTTTCCATAAGCACGTATGACTATATACGGAATACATGCCTACATTACATTGATGAATTGGAGCTAGTTCTATGTCACCCTATGTTATGACTGTTACATGATGAACCACATCCGGCATAATTATCCATCGCTGATCCGGTGCCTACGGGTTTTCCATATACTGGTTCTCGCTTATTTACTTTCCCGCTGCTACTGTTACAATCACTACAAAATACCAAAAACATTACTTTTGCTGTCTTTACTTTTGTTGCTGCTACCACCACTATCATATTACTTTGCTACTAAACACTTTGCTGCAGATACTAAGTTTCCAGGTGTGGTTGAATTGACAACTCAGCTGCTAATACTTGAGAATATTCTTTGGCTCCCCTTGTGTCGAATCAATAAATTTGGGTTGAATACTCTACCCTCGAAAGCTGTTGCGATCCCCTATACTTGTGGGTTATCAAGACTAATTTCTGGCGCCGTTGCCGGGGAGCATAGCTCTATTCTTTGAGTCACTTGGGATTTATATCTGCTGGACACTATGAAGAACTTGAGAGATCCAAAAACCAAGATCTAAACCTCAACTACGAGGGGAGGTAAGGAACTGCCATCTAGCTCTACACTTGATTCACCTTCTATTATGAGTAAGTTTGCGACACCTACATCTGCTTCTGCTATTCGTTCTGATATGTCGCATGTTATTGATGATGCCACTTCTGCCATGCATGATACTTATGATGAAACTGCTTCTATGCCTGATACTACTGTGCCCCTTAGTGAATTTCTTGATAAACAAATTGCTAGGGCTAGAGAAAAGGAAATTATTGAATCTGAATACGATGATGATAGTGATGATGAAAATATGCCTGTTATTCCTGAGGGCTATCTTTTTGATATGGAATCTTCTGCCGCTATTTTAGCTTGCAGAGATAGATATGAGCTTAAAAGGTTATTAATTAAATGGAACAAATAATCACTTAGAGATAAAATGAAACCTGACCCTGCTTTTGCTACTTCACCTATTTGTGTTCCCGATAAGGATTATGAATTCTCTGTTGATCCTGATATAATTACTTTGGTTGAATCTGATCCGTTTTATGGCTATGAATCTGAAACTGTTGTGGCACATCTTACTAAATTAAATGATATAGCTGCCCTGTTCACTAATGATGAGAGATCGCGTTACTTCTATATACTTAAAATATTTCCGTTCTCATTAAAGGGTGATGCTAAGATATGGTTTAATTCTCTTGATCCTTGTTGTGTGCGTAGTCCCCAGGATATGATTTATTACTCCTCTGCTAAATATTTCCCTGCTCATAAGAAACAAGCTGCTTTGAGGGAAATATACAACTTCGTGCAAATTAAAGAAGAGAGTCTTCCACAAGCTTGTGGGAGGCTTCTCAAGTTACTTAATGCTTTGCCTGATCATCCTCTTAAGAAACCAGAAATACTTGATATCTTTTATAATGGACTAACCGATGCTTCCAGAGATTACCTGGATAGTTGTGCTGGTTCTCTTTTCAGGGAAAGAACACCGGATGAAGCTGAAATTCTATTGAATAATATGTTGACAAATGAAAATAATTGGGCACCTCCTGAGCCATCTCCTGCTCCAATTATTGAGTCTATTCCTAAACCAACTCCGAAGAAGAGAGGTGTTCTATTTCTCAGTCTCGAAGATATGCAAGAGGCAAAGAAATCTATGAAAGAAAATGGTATTAAAGCTGAAGACGTTAAGAATTTACCGCCTATTGAAGAAATACATGGTCTTAATATATCGCCTGTTGAAGAAACATATGATCTTAATTATTTATTTACTGAAGAACCTCCTGATCTCGATATCCCGACACATGTAGTAAAGGTAAATTCTCTCTATAGATATGATAAAAGCTGAAGTCCCTCCTACTAAAATTGCTAGTCAGTGCTTGGATGAGTTTGATAACTTTATGTATAAGCAAGACGACTTCACTGTTTATTTTGGTAGACAATTAAAAGAAAATGCTTATATGATTAGACACTTGGGTGATTATATGGCTAATATTAAAGGTGAACTTAAACTTGTTAGCAAACATGCTTCTATGGTTACCACTCAAGTAGAACAAGTACTTAAGGCTCAAAAAGAAGTGCTTAATGAAATGAATAATAAGAAAAATGATTATGCTGTTAGAGTGGCTACTAGAACTGGTAGAATGACTCAGGAACCTTTGTATCCTGAAGGCCACCCTAAGAGAATCGAGCAAGATTCTTAAAGAAATAATATTGATGTTCCTAGTTCTTCTAAAAAGAAGAAGAAGAAAAATGATAGAACTGTGCAAACTTCTAGTGAACCTATTGCTGAACCACCTGATAATCCAAATGATATTTCTATGTCTGATGCTGAAACACAATCTGGTAATGAACATGAACCTAGTAAAAATATTAATGATGATGTTCATGATGATGCTCAACCTAGTAATGATAATGATGTAGAAATTGAACCTGCTGTTGATCTTGATAACCCACAATCAAAGAATCAACGTAATGATAAAAGAGACCTTTTTTTCGACTATATACTGCAAGGCAACAGCCTCATAGCTCTTTATTCAAAACAAAACAAGAGGTTCTCTGTACAAAAGGTGCAAAGGAAAAAAAACAAATGAGAGCTATCATACTTACAAAGAGAGTTAGGGGAGGGAGGCTATCCAAGCTATTAAACTATCTCTATATTTACATTTGATTCTATGAGCTAGTAATGAGATATCATGTAAAAAATTCCTCCTCCAAGCTCTAAAACTTGGATTCTCATTTCTAAAGATCTTGCCATTTCTCTGCGTCCAAATGTTCCAAGTGGCAGTAAAGACCACCTCAGAAAATAAAGGTTTGTTGAAATCTCTCCTAGAATCCGCAGCCATTGTGTAAGTAGATTGAGTGGATGCCGCTGACCAGGAAATCCCAAGATAGTTCCAAACTCTTTGACTAAAGTTGCAAGAGAAAAAGAGGTGGACTCTATCTTCATGAAGTGAAGATTGGCATATCACACATGTATCATCCTGGATATTCCAGTGTCTTCTCTGCATCATGTCTCGTGTGTTGAGGCGATCCATCAATAAAAGCCATCCAAAAACCTTGATCTTGAGGGTACAGGAACTTTTCCAAATATACTTGAACATAGGGTCAATCCTCAAATGGGAGAAGGTGAACTCATAATAGAGTTTAGATTGATATTCTCCAGATTTGGATGGCCATTTCCAGACATAATTCTCCTCTGACTGCAGTCGTATGGGCTGTAACAAGCTCTGTAGTTGTGTTAGTTCCAAATGTGCCTCCGAAGAGAAAGGTAGGTGAAAACCTTCCACAGCCGTCTGATAGGAAAAAAAGTCTTTGACTGTTATTGTGTCATCAATGGCAAATGAATGAAGTCTAGGGAATCGATCCTTAAGAGCAATCATTCTGTTGTCAATTTGCCAACGATCAAGCCAAAAAATCACAGTATCTCCAGCATGTACTTGTGGTGTGGCCAGCAAAACAAACTTTTCATACAACTTGAGCACATCGCGCCACCAAAAGGAGCCATAGAGTTGAGTGACTTGTGGAGGTGAGGAATGATAGTAAGAATCCCAAATGAGATTCACCCATGGAACATCTTTCTTGTTGAAGAACTTGAACAGGTGCTTGAGCAGAAGAGCTTCATTTTGCACGCCCAAATGAGTGACTCCTAGCCCGCCATACTTTTTTGGTCTGCATACCAGTTCCCATGCAGCTAGAGATTGTCTTGGTGCTTCAGAATTCCCCCTCCACAGACACTGCCGTTCAATCCTTTCAATCTGCTTTAGGATACCCTGTGGTATTGATAAGGGGCAGAGAAAGTAAATGGGCATGGATGTGAGGGCAGACTACAGAAGTTGAAGCCGACTGCCTTGGTTGAGGAGACGGGAAGTAGCCGACAGTCTTCTCTCAATGCGATCAACAAGAGGTAGCAGATCATAAATGGTCGGTCTAGAAGTACCCATGGGCAGACCAAGGTAAGTAAATGGCATTGATCCAACAGAGCATCCCAGTAAAGCAGCAATACGAGCACCTTCTTCCTCAGACATGTTTATCGGGATGAGAGAGGATTTAGTAAAGTTGACGCGCAGACCCGTGGATGCAGCAAAGTTGTGTAGCATATCCTTGAGAGCAATCAGTTGGCTGTCAACCGCTGGCAAAACTATGAGAGTATCATCCGCATATTGGACGATCGGGTAGTCGGTAGATCTCGTTGGGATTGGCAAACTGAGGATATTACGGGCGCACATATCATTTATCACAGATTGTAGAAGATCCACCGCAATGACAAAGAGGAGAGGCGATAGGGGATCGCCTTGCCGAACACCACATTTACACTGAAAATGTTGGCCAGGAACTCCATTTAACAAGACCGCAAAAGAACCAGACGATAGGAGGTTACTCACCCAGCCATTCCAACGATCATCAAAGCCCTTGTGTTTAAGAATTGTGAGGATGGCATCATGCTCAATCGTGTCAAACGCTTTTGTGAAATCCAGTTTCAATAGAACAATGGGCCTCTTTGAAGCTTTGCACTGGTGTATATATTCAAAACACCATGCAAGACAGTCCTGGATAGAGCGACACTTGAGGAAACCATATTGGTTACGGTGGATGCATTTGAGGATTACTTTCTGCAACCGATTCGCCAGAAGCTTGGTCAAGAATTTTAAACATGTATTAGTTAAAGAGATTGGCCGAAAGTCACCAACAAACTCCGGATTTAACTTCTTAGGAATGAGGGTAATGAGAGACGTGTTTAAACACTCGAGGCTGCATTTTCCCTCATAGAACTCAGTAACTAGCTTCATAAAATCTGGCTTAAGAACACTCCAACATTTCCTGAGAAAAAGGCCAGTAAATCCATCTGGGCCAGGGGCGCGGTCTGACGGTAAATGTTTAATGACCTCCTCCACTTCATCATCAGAGAAAGGCCTGGTTAACCCATCAAGTCCCTCAACTCTAGACAGGAGGTTGTCAAGGTCAAAGGTCATGCGAATACCCTTGGCTTGGCCCATACGTTGCTTGAAATCCGACCAAAACATGGAAGCTAACTGGTGGTGATCAGTCACCACCTCACCTGCAGCATTTTTAATGGAGGTGATGGTATTCCTTCGGTAGCGCTCAGTAGCCATGGCGTGGAAAAACTTCGTGTTCTCCTCGCCCACTTTGATGAATCTGATGGTGCAGCGCTGCTTCCAGTATATAAATTGCAAACAAAGAATATCCTCAAGATGGAGTTTAACAATTTTATAAAAGAGACTTTGTTGCTAGGAAACATGGTAAAGAAAGGGAACCTTGGGTTCAGAAACCCATGCCTTTTCCTCCGAAACCATCCAAGAAAAAGGATGATGAGGATTTTGAGCGATTTGCTGAAATGATTAGGCCTATCTTTTTGCGTATGAGATTAACTCATGTGCTTAAAACAAATCCTTATGCTAAATATATGAAGGATATCATTACTAATAAAAGAAAGATACCGGAAGCTGAAATTTCCACCATGCTTGCTAATTATACTTTTAAGGATGGAATACCAAAAAAACTTGGAGACCCCGGAGTACGTACTATACCTTGCTCCATTAAAAGAAATTATATTAAAACTGCTTTATGTGATCTTGGAGCCGATGTTAGTGTTATGCCTCTCCATTTATACCATAGACTTGACTTGAATAAGTTGACACCTACTGAAATATCTTTGCAAATGACTAATAAATCAACTGCTATACATGTCGGTATTTGTGAGGATGTGCCTGTTGTGGTTGCAAACATTACTATTTTAACGAACTTTGTTATTTTTGATATTCCCGAGGATGATAGTATGTCTATTATTCTTGGAAGACCTTTTCTTAATACTGCAGGGGCTGTTATTGATTGCAACAAAGGCAATGTCACTTTTCATGTTAATGGTAATGAGCATACGGTACACTTTCCGAGGAAACAACCTCAAGTTCATAGTATCAACTCTATTAGAAAAATTCCATCGATTATAATTGGAGGTTTTGAATTTCCTCTTCCTACTGCCAAGAAGAAATACGATATTCTTATTATAGGGGATGTGCATATCCCCGTTGAGGTAACTTAGTGTCATTCGAAATTTCTCTGGTTTCATGATTATCGGAATGAGTTTGTTAACAAGACTTGATCAACCTTGTTAGTGGATTCTTTTTTATGAGCATGAGATGGATGAAACTAGAAGCACAACCTTCTGTACCCTCTCTATACTTTCTGTTATTTATATTAAATAAAGTAAAAATAGTATTTTCTGTCTGTTTTCTGACTTATCCGTGCAATATAAAAATATCCCGAAAATAAAAGTCCTTAGAATGACATGCCAATTTAATATGATTTTTTTAGGAATATTTGAGGATTTATTGTGCAAAAATTACCGCGGGAGGAGCTGCCACCTGGCCACGAGGGTGGTGGGCGCCCCCCCTAGGGCGCGCCCCCTGCCTCGTGGGCCCATGGTGGCCCTCCTCCACTTATCCCAGCACCCATCTTCTTCCTCTGTCTCACACAAACCCGAAAAACCAACTCAAGCACGAGTTTCAGCCACTTTTGTTGTGATTTTCGATCTCCTTGCTCAAAGCACCTCTCGCAAAACTGATTGGGGAGATTGTTCCTTGAGAAAAACAATATGCATAGGAAGATGTTCCAAGGTGGTTCCTCTAAAAAGCAAGGACCCAGGATTGCTATGGGCGATGCTGACGAGGATCCACCAAGAGACGCTCCAGTACGGCCTTGCGAATGGCCGTTGGAAAATTTTATGGACCGTGCGGGAATTAAAGAAGAATTCAAAGTATATTTGTGCAATGCCGGTGTTGAGGATTTTGAGGCTAACAAATGCCCCCAGTATCATGATCTCACAAGTTCATTTGTGAGAAGGTTTGAGTATTCATCTTCGCGTAATTCTCCTTCAGTCATGTTTGATCTTTATGACAAATCTTATACCATGGACCTAGAGGATTTCAATCTTGCATGCAAACTTCCATCATGGGGTAGTGTTAGGGATCCCCCTAAATCTGAATTTAGAAACTTTCTTGCTAGTATAACTATAGGGGAATCTAGAGATATAACGCAGGCTACCATAGGGAGCATTCACTTTCCTGCTATACATTATTTTGCTCTCTTCATCGGTAGATGCATAAATGCTAAGGATGAAGCATGTCACATGTGTGTCCCTGATCTTAGCATTCTTAGGAGTGCTGTGTTAGGAGACCAATCTTATCATATGGGAGCCATTGTAACTCGTAGGTTGCATCATAATAGACATAATGGAGATTTCTTTGGAGGAATTTATGCAACTCGCTTAGCTCATTCTCTTGAGATAGACATTCATGAGGGTGATATGGAGTTGCCTCCTGCATATTTAGATTATGACTCTATGGCTTCGCACCAGTTTGTCGAGAGGCCTGAATCACCTTTCTTATATCGCTTAATTTTTGATAAATGACGTGTTTTCCGTATTACCCTCCCTGCTCCTGCCTTCTTTGATTCACAGACAAAAGGAAGATATGTTATTACCAGAGAGGAGGCAGAAGAGTACGAGAGGAGAGCGGAGGCAGCTCGACTCCATGCTGCAGCACAGCAGGCGATAACCGCTGCACATCAGTATGATCCCAACTATTCCTCCTCATCACAGTACGACCCCAACAACTATTATTATGGATATCCGCCAGGCCAGCCGTGGCCATAGACCAACTTAGGCCAAAAGGCTAAGCTTGGGGGAGTACGTATTTCCCACCGACATTACATTTATTATCTGACAAAAGAGCCCATATTGCCTTGTCTTCTCCTATTTATTGAATGCTCGCAGATTCCAGCTTAGTCCAATGCACGTGCACTTTTATTATTATTATTCACACCGTTCGGTCGTGCAAGTGAAAGGCAATTATGATGATATATGATGGACTGACCGGGATGAGAAAAGCTGGTATGAACTCGACCTCTTTTGTTTCTGTAAATATGATGAGTCCCTCGTTCTTGATTCAGCTTATTATGAATAAACATGTTTGCAATGACAATTAGAGATCATAGTTGCTTGTGCCATGCTTGATTAGCTATGAGTTATAATGATTTACCTTGTATGCCAACATGCTATTGAGATGATTATGATGTGGTATGATGGGGTGGTATCCTCTTTTGAATGATTTAAGTGACTTGACTTGGCACATGTTCACGCATGTAGTTGAAACAAATCAACATAGCCTTCACGATATTTATGTTCATGGTAGATTATATCCTACTCATGCTTGCATCCAATATTTATTAATTTTAATGCATGTACATGGTTGTTGTCGCTCTCTAGTTGGTCGCTTCCCAGTCTTTTGCTAGCCTTCACCTGTACTAAGCGGGAATACTGCTTGTGCATCCAATCCCTTAAACCCCAAAGTTATTTTAGATGAGTTCACTATACCTTCCTATATGTGGTATCTACCTGCCGTTCCAAGTAAATTTGTATGTGCCAAACTCTAAACCTTCAAATAAACATTCTGTTTTGTATGCTCGAATAGCTCATGTATCAACAAAGGCTGTCCTTATCTTCCGTGTTAGGCGGGTTATTCTCAAGAGGAGTGGACTCCGCTCCTCACTCACGAGTGAAGTAAGATTCCTCTTCCCCCTACGCATGAGTGAAAAGCTAGGCTAGTTTTGAAAGAAATGAAACAGAGAAATGTTGGTAAACCGAGGGGTGCATCATACTTTTCAATAGATGTTGGGGTTCCTAAACCATAAGGATACTCTTTTCATAGAACAAGGCCTAATGGCTGGTCACCGGGATGCCCAGTCCCATACTTTATGCAAACTAAATCAAAATTAATTACAAACAAAACTCCCCCTAGGACCTGATGTATGTTGGAGGCACTCGTTGTTTCGAGCAAGCCATGGATTGATGCTTGTTGGTGGAGGGAGAGTATAAACTTTACCATTCTGTTTGGGAACCGCCTATAATGTGTTTAGCACGGAAGATATCACCATCTCTTAGTTGTTATGTTGACAATGAAAGTATACCGCTCAAAATACAATTTATCTCTATTTCAAAACCGAGCTCTGGCACCTCTACAAATCCCTGCTTCCCTCTGCGAAGGGCCTATCCATTTACTTTTATGTTGAGTCATCACCCTCTTATTAAAAAGCACTAGCTGGAGAGCACAGCTGTCATTTGCATTCATCACTGTTAATTTATATTGGGTATGACTATGATTGGATCTCTTTTACCATGAATTACAATATCTAGTCAGTCCTTGATCTTTAAAGGTGATCTGCATTCATGTTTTGCGGTCTCAGAAAGGGCTAGCGAGATACCATCTTATTATATCATATTATGATTATTTTGAGAAAGTGTTGTCATCCGAAATTTATTATTATGGCTTGCTAGTTGATTATGCTATAGATATGAGTAATTATGAGACCTGAGAATTATTGCAAATGTGGTTAGTTATCATCTATGCTGAAAACTTGAATGCTGGCTTGACATAGTTACAACAATAAGAGCAAACAGAGTTTGTAAAAGTTTTTCTTTCTTTCTTTCAGTTTGTCAACTGAATTGCTTGAGGACAAGCAAGGGTTTAAGCTTGGGGGAGTTGATACGTCTCCGTCGTATCTACTTTTCCAAACACTTATGCCCTTGTTTTGGACTCTAACTTGTATGATTTGAATGGAACTAACCCGGTCTGACGCTATTTTCAGCAGAATTGCCATGGTGTTGTTTTATGTGCAGAAAACAAATATTCTCGGAATGACCTGAAACTCCACGGAACATCTTAGAAAAAATAATAAAAAATCCTCGCCAAAGATGAAGATCAGGGGGCCCACACCCTTCTCACGAGGGGGGTGGGCCCCCTGGATGCCCTCCGACGCCAACTCCAACTCTATTTATTTGCTTTCGGAGAGAAAAAAAATCAGAGAGAAGAAATCATCGCGTTTTACGATACGGAGCCGCCGCCAAGCCCTAAAACCTCTCGGGAGGGCTGATCTGGAGTCCGTTCGGGGCTCCGGAGAGGGGGATTCGTCGCCGTCGTCATCATCAACCATCCTCCATCACCAATTTCATGATGCTCATCGCCGTGCGTGAGTAATTGCATCGTAGGCTTGCTGGACGGTGATGGGTTGGATGAGATTTATCATGTAATCGAGTTAGTTTTGTTAGGGTTTGATCCCTAGTATCCATTATGTTCTGAGATTGATGTTGCTATGACTTTGCTATGCTTAATGCTTGTCACTAGGGCCTGAGTGCCATGATTTCAGATCTGAACTTATTATGTTTTCATGAATATATGTGAGTTCTTGATCCTATCTTGCAAGTCTATAGTCACCTACTATGTGTTATGATCCGGCAACTCCGAAGTGACAATAATCGGGACCACTCCCGGTGATGACCATAGTTTGAGGAGTTCATGTATTCACTATGTGCTAATGCTTTGTCCCGATTCTCTATTAAAAGGAGGCCTTAATATCCCTTAGTTTTCAATAGGACCCCGCTGCCACGGGAGGGTAGGACAATAGATGTCATGCAAGTTCTTTTTCATAAGCACGTATGACTATATACGGAATACATGCCTACATTACATTGATGAATTGCAGCTAGTTCTGTGTCACCCTATGTTATGACTGTTACATGATGAACCGCATCCGGCATAATTATCCATCGCTGATCCGGTGCCTACGAGTTTTCCATATACTGGTTCTCGCTTATTTATTTTCCCGCTGCTACTGTTATAATCACTACAAAATACCAAAAACATTACTTTTGTTGTCTTTACTTTTGTTGCTGCTACCACCACTATCATATTACTTTGCTACTAAACACTTTGCTGTAGATACTAAGTTTCCAGGTGTGGTTGAATTGACAACTCAGCTGCTAATACTTGAGAATATTCTTTGGCTCCCCTTGTGTCGAATCAATAAATTTGGCTTGAATACTCTACCCTCGAAAGCTGTTGCGATTCCCTATACTTGTGCGTTATCAGCAGGTGGTGGGAAGTTTAGTCCCACCTTGCTAGTTGAGGAGAGTTGAGACCCCTCTATAAGGGCTGCTCTACCACTTGCCATTGGGAGCTTGGGAAGAGGAGTGGTACACGCGTGCTCCTCCTCCTCCGCCGCCCGCCTCGCCTCGTCACGACGGGCGCGCCCGCGCCGCGGGTTGCGGGAATGAGCCGAGCCGAAGCTTATTTTTGCCGCTCAGAAATGGTTAATTAATTGTTAATTAACTAACGAGTCGTTTACGGAAGCGCCACTGTCCGAGACGTTGGACCATGGGCTGTTCACGGACTCGGTCGTGGGCCTGGCCCAGGCCCATCTACCTGACGGCCTATATGTTCAGTTCACTCACTCCCTCTCGTACAACCCTAGCCGTCAGCTACTGTTCCTCTCTCTGTGCTGCTTCCGGCGATCCCATCCCGACGACCGCGTGCACGGTTGGTCGGGAGAGCAGGTGCCTCCGGAACCCTGTCGTTCGAGATCCTGCCCGGGAGAATGGCAATAAGGTTTTTAGGGAGCGTCTCGACGCGACTGCTCCCGATCCGTCCCCAACTTCGTCCGCCTTTGCTTCCACTACTTCCCCTGCATCGGCACCATGGTCAACGACGCCGCCTCCAAGAAGAAGGCCACGGACGACGCCGAGGCTGCTGCTGCCGCCGCCGCGTTGGCCTGGGCAACCGGAGGGTATGATCTGTTCATCGCTTGTTTACTCGTACTTATACTAGCCGTATATGTGTTTTGCTCATAGATGGTTCGATTCTATATTCTGTACGTGCTAGTATGCTTAGGTATCGCTATGAAATGTATATCTTTTATGTCATGCTTACTGTTTACTCGTGAATAAGTTTAATCAGAAAAGTGCTAATATTTTCAACATCTGTAGCATGGTAGTATCACGCAATGGGATCCAACTCATCTGATTCTGATGGGTGCTTCGGGAATGATCATTATCACCCGGTCACTGTCACGCCTTAGTTAAATCATTCTCGCATCGCATATGAGTTTTCAGCCAGACCAGAAGTTAGCCACGAAGGCCATGGGAATTTGGCTTTGCCATTAGGAGAAGGGCAGGTGGCCTGCAGCTCAGGGCAGATCTCTGAAGAAGTTGACTTGCCCTTGCTAGTCAGGCACACCATACGCAAAGTAAGGGCCTCGATCGAATATTTCAGATGAATTTAAATTTGGAAGAACAGTTAGATAATACTCCCTCGGCTCTCATAATATAAAAGCGTTTTCAACACTACGCTAGTGTCAAAAATGTTTTTATATTATGATACGGAGGGTATAGCTTCTTTCAGGGACAAGAACAGGTATGAGATTAGTTTGGCCCCATGATATGCAATCGATGAAAACATTGAGAGAAAAGTCATGCCAAATGATACGGAAGAAAGCCAAGGAAGGCCAGCTGCTAATTAACCTACTAATTAAGTCTCGAAATGTTTTGAATAATATACAGCCATACAAGCCAGCAAATGTTTTAAACTCTGTACAGTTACATCCCTGGATTCAATCAATAATACAGATCGATGTTGATCAAACACAGGATATTGATGGTTGTTGAAGAAGACGACGACCATGTAGATGTAGTCTTAGGAGGAGGAGAAGGAGAAGAAGGATCGCTTGGTGGGCAGCCTGCCGACGGCCTTCATGAAGTTGGCGAGGTCCATGACCCTGGCCGTCTTGGTCCCGCGCGCCGCCTCCGCCGACGCCCGCTTCTCCTCCGCCTTCCGCCGCGCCCGCGCCACCTCGTTCTGCGCCTTCTCCGTCGCCTTGGCGCGCTCCTCCTCCAGCTTCCTCTGCAACCCCAAACCAACTTCTTGATCTTACTGGCTCGCATGGTGAGCAGCTGCAGGGATCGATCGAACGAGAACGACAAGGAATCGAGCATGGGAATCAATTAGGAGTACCTCGATCTTGCTGAGGTAGGCGGTGGCCGTGTGGATCTGCTGGTTCTCCCACCCGTTGATCACCACCTCCTCCCGCTTAAACTTGTTGTTGATCTTGGCCACCTCCTCCGCCTGCCACGCCGCCACCTTCGCCTCCGCCTCCTCCTTCTTCACCTGCCGCACCTCCACCACCTCCTGCGCCCTCTCCGGCGCCGCGCACGAGGACGACGACTGCGCCGGCGCCGGTGGCAGCGCACGGCCGGTGTCCGCCACGATGGCCAGCGGGTTCGTCTCCGTCTCCGGCACGGGCTCGTGCTCACCGATCCGCGCCAGCTGCAGGTCGTTGTTCCCGGCGCCGGAGTCCCGGCCGAGGCAAGGGTCGGCCGAAGCGCCCCCCGCGTCCACCATGGCCGTGAACTCGCGGCCCATGCTGCTGGACATGAACTGCTCCTCGGAGTAGGACGACAGCGAGCGCTGGCTCGCCACGTCCCAGGAGGGCTGCCGCAGCGGCGCCGGCGCCGGCGACGGGTGGATGTCCCGGAAGGTCGCACCGTCGCCGTCAGCATCCACGTCCACGTCCACGTCGTCCTCCGCCGGGGCCGACGGCGTCGCCAGCCGCGCCAGCCGCTCGCTGACCGACATGTGGTCGATCGGATCGGAGCTGCTCATCGGTGGAGTGGCGGACCCAGTTCTTGGAGGCGGAGTTGGTGAGTGTAGCGTAGCCAAGCACAAAAGGCTAGCAGCAGTGGGAGGGAGGGAAAAATGGAGGGGCGCGGCTCGTGGACGGCCGAGGGGATAACGACTATGCCGGCCGGCATACGGGATGACACGTATCACTCAAATTGCGGGCTCTGTAATCGCGTGCAGTGTATCCGCTCCTAATTTTGTGCGCCGCTGATTAATAACGGCGTCTCGGACACCATATCCCGCGCATCGGTGGGCATCGGTGTCCACGGACACTCGTCCAAATCTAGACAAACTTGATGCAAATGAAATTTAACCCAATGAAACAAAGTTGCAAGCAAACTGGACGATTTTCATTCAAACTTATACATCTTTTTACGTAAAACTGGATGATAAGGCTTTCGATCTGGTTTTCCTCATAAATTGGATCACAGTTTTCCATTTTGTTTCCCTTATAAACTGGCTCATTTTCTCTGAAGAGAGATCAAATATTCAGGTGGGGATCCCCCCCCCCCCCCCCCCCGACATGTTCAAAGAAAATAAAACCGGATGATATTTTGTCCGGTGGAGTAAAACTAAAAGTAAAATCTAAACTATCATATACCTGACGTTGACGGTGATCTCGTACACCTGGACGTGCTGGTCGGTGGCACCTCCATTGCGGTCGTCGGAGTCAAGCTTCCAGCGGCGGAAGGGTGCGGTGCCACGATAAAGTTTCGCGGTCGTTGCGTGGCGCTCGCGGATTATCTTCTCCGCTTGCTCTTGCTTCGCGCGCAATGCGGCTGCGGCGTGGGCAGGAGGGAGGCAAGCGACGGGAGTTGCCGGAGGCGGGGCTGGCGGTGGTCTCGCTCGGAGACCACACCTCCCCATACTTCGCCATCTTCTTGTCGTGGCGGCGGAGACGATGCCTGCTGGTCTCGGTCGTGGTCTTCGACCGACCGATGATCCAGGTCGTTGCGAGCTCCGGGTGTCGGAGTTAAATCCGTCAGATCTCGGGTAGGGGGCCCCGAGCTGGTGATCTTAACTAGATGGTAACAGGATGATAAGGAGAGACGATGTTTACCCAGGTTCTGGCCATCTCGAAGAGATAAAACCCTACGTTCTGCTTTTGTTGTATCGAATGGGTTGGATTACAAAGTACATGATGATCTACCTCGAGATCGTATGTGATTTTCTAATTCTCTATGCTATATTCTAAACCTCTCAGCTTATATAAGGACCGGGGGTATCTAGGGTTACATGTAGGCCGGTTATATCTAGGGATAAACATGTCAAGGATTCAAATATGTCTTGGAGTACGCGCTATAAGTCATCAAAGGACTCCATATTGAGTACACCTTGGGGTATGGCAGAGGAGCGACAGGGTGTACACCAAGGCCCAGGACTTTCCCATCACCGGTGAGTGGAGGAAGAGAGGAGCGGCAAAGGTGCGCTGAGATATGGAGTGGAGAGTGCGTTGTGGGCTTGGATGACGTTGACGAGGTGCTTAAATAGTCGTGGCTAGGCGAACAGGCGGTCAACCCGTTTTAATACGGCGCAACGACCGAAGTTGGTTTCTCGGGAGGACGCGTCCACACTGAAGCGGCGTGGCTCGTCTGGTTGCGTTCGTCAGTGCTACTCTCCCGTTTGGGTCACATCATGTGACATCAATGCCGATGTTGCGGCTCTGGTCGGCATGAATGTGGCGATGAAAGCGGTGCGATCGTCTGAGAGGTAGCGTGGGAGAGAGTTTTGTTGGAAATATGCCTTAGAGGTAATAATATTGTATTATTATATTTCCATACTCATAATTCATAGTTTATATTCCATACTATAACTGCCATGATTCCTGAAATAAGTGATTCAGTGGAAAACTCATATGCACGTGTGAAATGTTCAACGGTAAAATTAGGTTCCTAGATTTGCCTCTAAGACTAGCTTAAGTGTAGTTGGTGTCATGTTTTCCGAATTTTAGAATATTGTTAAGTGTAATGATAGTCCTAAGACAACATTGAGAATATGACCTTGAAAGAACGATCATATTGAATCGACCCAAACTTGTTTGTTACACTTTGAGATTATATCGCCAGATGTCAATTTTTATAACACTAAGTGTTAACGTGTGTTTTAGTTGCTTACACCATCAGAGTATCATAGTCGCTTCTTCCCGTACTGTGAACTTTGAGGTTGCTCAAACGTCATATGTAATACGGTGGTCATAACAACAACTTACAGGTTCATCAGAAAGTTTGACAAAGGACTAGATAGCTCGAGAGTGAAATTTGCTCCTTCGACGATGAAAATATATTCTTAAGGGCCCTCTCGATATGATGATATAGGTGACTATGTCACAGGGACACCTGAACATGTCAACGAGAAAGTAGAACAAAACTGATAACAAAGCCGAAACATGTCAGATATGGCAGAATCGTGGGCACTTGAGGCGATGGTGTGCAATGAAGCTCTATCGTTGGCATCCGATATTCCATGTCAGTGGTTGGTCATCGCCACGTACTGCGCAAGGCAGCGCAGCTACCGTGAAGCATGTCAATGGTATTTACAAAGGGTCATTAGATGCTATTATCAGATATCAAGATGAAGTTTGAAAGTTCTGTCTCGGTAGAAATTATTCACGAGAAGCCCCAATTAAATGTTGAAGCACATAAATTAGCTAGAGCCACACTACCTTACTCTTCAAGTGAATCTAGAGCATCACACTTCAACATAAATTAGGTGTTGGGAGATATGTTTGGAGAGACCAGATATTATTGTAATCCCGTTGAATATTTTGAGTGCTTCAACCCCTCAAAATAATTAATACCTCCGTTTTAGAATACATTGATACTATCCACGGCCTAAGTGTTGACCTAGAGAAAGATAGTGTAACCCCGCAAAAAAGAAAAGAAAAGAGAAAGATAGTGTAGATTACATGAACTCTACACTGCAAGCAAGCAAGTATGATGCTCTAGATTCACTTGAATGTGCTAAAAGCGCGCGGGGGGGGGGGGGGGGGGGGGGGGGGGGGGGGGTGATGGGGACGGCACCACCGAAGCCGGTGACGGCGTGCGGCGGACAAGGACGCACGTCGGGTCGATGGAGACGGTGCGGAGCTACTCGAGTTGCCGTGCCCGTGCTACAGGGACGGAGCGGATGAGCGGTGGCGCCTTGACCTGTCGTCTGACGTGTCACCATTGCTAGACCCGCGCCAGTGTGGCTTTGAAGGCGCCCGACTGCTGGATCCACTTGGGTGCAGCTCTGACAACAGCGCTCGGGTCTCGATCTAGGAGCGTTGGAGGGCGAGCTCGACTTCATCCAAGTAGGCAACAAGCTCCCAGTCCATGTTGGTGTCGGATACGAATTAGATGGACTTCGATCAGGAGCTCGACATGGCCGAAGATGGCCAAACAGGGGAGGAGTGGAGATTAGCGGGACTACGGGGTGGACAGATTAGGAGTGAAGTGAAGGAGAGTGAGCTTGGGTTTGGCGTCTAGGGTGGGATAGAGTTTTGTGGTGTCTAGCATGAGCAAGACTGGACATGGAGGATTAGACGACTTCTATGAGGTCGGTTTGAGGGTGCTAGATAGGGCGATTGTACTCAACGGGCTTCAACCGGCTCAAACCTGCTCTAAAAAATCGCCAATCTTTTGTACTACCAAGCGCACTTGTCAGGCCCAACCCAGAAAATAACAACTTCTAGCTCATCGTTTTTTAGTCTACTTCCGACCCATCTTATCGCATCACGCTGCACTATCTCCATTCCAGGGGCATTCCCTAAACGACGCCCATTACAGGCATCAGCGCAAAAATGATTTATTTTTCTGTTATTAAATTCCACAAAAAAGTGCGGTGGTACGATTCGAACTGAAAACCTCTTCTTTCACTTGGAAAGACAATAACCACTACGACCACTCCATCACTTGTGACCACACACTACTTTTTGCCCTCTTATTTGTTTTTAGTTTTTTTAGGGGTTAAACAGTAGGAAAGGCTCCTACTGCATGTATATTATCATATCATAACGGGCGCAGAGTACAAGTGTTAGGTTACACCAACTGTTTCTTCTGGGTGGGGACTCTGTGGCCGATGTTAGCAAAGTCTTTTTTTAATCTGGCCTGCCACGAAGATATTGAGGGGGCCGCCTGACGAAAGTAGTTATTGTTCCTCTCCTTCCAGATGCTCCAGGCTGCTACAAGGAAGACATCCATGATCATTTTTCTTCGATGCAGTGTCTTGAGGTGTGTTATCAGCTCCAGTCTGCTGCCGTGTAGTGGCCAGATTATGTTGAGCTTGTTCCAACACGCAAAGCTGAAAGAGCAATGGAAAAACAGGTGTTCCACGGCGCGGAAGCGTTTTTTTTGGATTTCTCAAACGGTTTTTGTTTGTTTCCTTTTTCTTTCTCTACATTTTCTTTTTCAAAAAAAAATACTTGTCCCAAATTGATGAACTTTTTTCATTTTTTCATGAACTTTTTTCGGAATTAATGAACCTGTTTCAATTTTTGATGAACTTTTTTATCAATTTCGATGAACTTTTTTTTATTCTTTAGGTTTTTAAAAAAAATGATGATTTATTTTTTGAAAAATAGATGACCTTTTTCAGATTTAGTGAATTTTTTTGAAAATCGATGAACATTTTTAAAAACCTATATACTTTTTTTCATTTTTGTGAACTTTTTTGAAAATCAATGTTTTTTTGAAAATCGATGAACTTTTTCAGATTTTGTGTGTTTTTTGAACATCGAATAACTTTTTCCAGTTTTCATGATTTTTTTGAATTCGTGAACTGTTTTGAATATATTTTTTCTAATTCGTGATTATCCTTAAAATCTGTGGACTTTCAAATTCTGTTCACATTTTTTTGAAAAGAAATCATGTTTTTCTGTAATGTTTTGAAATAAAATAAATATCTACATGGCAATGTACGTTCAATAAATAGCGTGGCTACAGTTTTTTTGTTCCGATAATCTGCCGCGCTGCAATATTTCACAAGTGCCCAGTAGCTCTAGTGGTTAGCCAACCACGTACTTGATGCAAGGGGCGTGGGTTGGATTGCTGTAGTGAGCGCTCGTTGCGTCAACTGGTGCGCCATTCCGGGCCATTTATCTAATAAAACAAGAATCCCTCTAAAAAATCTAATAAAACAAGACCCCCTAAAAAATCTAATAAAACAAGATGCCACTCTATCTTCATCCAGAAGTCCGGATCCATGTGTATGTGCATAATTTCGGTGTTCTCAAATCTCAATCTGGTGATTGAATCTGTTTTTGTACAACTGCTGTTTGGAGCTTTGGAGGAGATTACCTGGTCAGGGTCTCCTAGATGCATGGGTTGGATAAAAATAGCATGGATTAATTGAGAATTTTCATCGGTTCACAATAAGAGTTCCTTTTTAGCTAAACAACAAATACTGGTGTAGTATTTAATTTGTCATTCTGGTAAAATGCCATCTAGAAAAACTTTGTCTAGGCATGAGAAAATGAAAAAGAAAAATGAAGAGTTTATTGCCTCCCCAAAAGGATCAACTAAAAATTACGCACGACTGAAATGAAAATCATATTTACGTGTTTTTATAACACATCATCAATGAGCAAAGTTTCAAGACCAAAATTAAGTTTTTTTAATACAATAAAGGGCTATGGGCATTCTAGAAAGTCGGGGAGCCATGCCACGCCACCGGAGGAGGACGTCCGCCGGAGGAGGCTTCATTTTTTTTTTCTTACGGAGCTTAGCTCTAGTAGCTAGTTCTAGTTGACACTATGATGGAGCCGGAGACTCCACCACACTGCCGGAGCTTCACCGGAGCCAGCTCCGGTGATTGAAGGCCGCCGTTCGTCGTTGCTTCGCACACTTCAAAGGTATAATTCAACGGATATTTTCTCTGTCGCAGTTGCTCCGGTAGTATTCGGTAATATGTTTTGATATGAAATATACTAGGTTTGCACCCAATATATAAGTGGGAACTCAGAAGCGGGAAATGTTGGGGGTGAGAAAATGGGAGCATGCACCTATCGGCTTAGGGGAAGCCAATTAGGGCATCTACAACGGAGGCTTTTAGACCAGGCGCCAGGGTTCGATTCCCAGCCATTACGGTCTAATCCCGTTCGATGCTGGGATCTTGGCTAGCGTCGATGCCAACTGAGTCGCTGGACGCTTCATTTGTTTTTTGTTCTGTGACCCCTTTTAACGAGCGCTATGATTAATCTTTACAAGGAGAATAAAATCTGTTAGTGCTTAAATAGGCACCCAAGCGTTGTGGCAACAGACTCCTGTACCGACACTATCTCCTTAATTAATTTTTTTATTATCTAAGCGCCCAAATAGGCGCCTCTTCATTGTAGATGCCCTTAGTCCCAATCGGCCTCCTTGTAGCCGACAGGAAGTCAATCAGCTTCTCTGTAGCCGATAGGAGCCAGTCAGCTGCCACCTGGCCAACTATGTATTTTCTTTAATTTAATCAGCGTATTATTTATGTAAATTAATAAAAATATATATATATTATTTTCAAAAATTAGCGCGATTTTACTGAACGGATTTCAGCAGGCTCAAGCCTGCCCTCAAAAATTGCCAAATTACTACCAAGCGCACTAGTTAGGCCCAGCCCAGAAAATAGCAACTTCCGGCCCATCTTATTGCATTACGCTGCACTCCATTCCGGCCCATCTATCTAATAGAACAAGTTCTTCTCAAAAAAAAATCTAAAAGAACAAGATGCCACTCTATCTTCATCGAAAATTCCCGATCCATGTATATGTGCATTCAGCCGTGTCTCTAATTTCTTGTGTTGTCAAATCTCAGTCTGGCGATGGAATCTGTTTTTGTACAACTGTTGTTTAGACCTTTGGAGGAGATTAGCTGGTCTCCTAGATGCATGGATTTGGATAAAAATAGCGTGGATTATTTGAGAATTTTCCTAATAAGAGCTCCTCTTTAACTAAACAGCAAATACTGGAGTAGTATTTAATTTGTCATTCTGGTACAATGCCATCTAGAAAAAATTTGTCTAGGCATGAGAAAATGGAAAAGAAAAAAAAATCAAGAGTTTATTACTTCCCAAAAAGGATGAACTAAAAATTATGCGCGACTGAAATGAAATCATATTTACATATTTTTATAACACATGGTCAATGAGCAAAGTTTGAAGACCAAAATAAAGTCTTTTATACAAGGGCCATCAGTGTGTGGTTATCTTGGACATCGAGAGAAATCATGTGGTAGGAAGATTAAGGGGGGGACGCCCTCTGGCAAGTACAATGGCAAGCTTCGGTGCTCACCACCACGCCGGTTTGGGAGACAGTCCGGTACAGTCCGTGCTAAAATAAACCCGACAGCATTCCGTGGCCTTGATTTCTCGTCGGAAAGCACCGGATCTTCGGTACACGAACGGGGTGGCCGGGGACCCCGCCGGGCTGATGGCGGGATGGCTCGGCGTCAGCAGCAAGCAGCGGACCGAAGCTCCGGCAACCCTGCAATTGATGATCTCTTGGCGGAGGAGATGAAAAACATGGAGGGAGGTAGGAAACGCAAGGAATAGCAACATGCACGTACAGAGTCCGATGCAAACAACCATGATAAATCTCCTCTGAACAGTATGAGCCTTAATCACTCTCAGCCAAGAAGTTTAGAAATTATTCCTGCACTGCAGGACCTCTCGAATGAGGTTCGGATGGCAAACACGGAACTCTCTGATGATGTGTCTAACTTGGGCAAACGCACGCAGATGACGTGCTAGTTGGAGCAGAAGAGAAGCCAGGAAACAAAGCTATGGTGCTTTTTTCTAATACGGCCGCCTTGGCCGAACATGTGATTTTAGGTACACCAAAGAAATGCAAGACCACGGGGACGCTGGACGGGCAGCAAACCCAGCTCGAAGGGGAGGCGGGAGACCAGGACATGCTTGAGGTGTCCAGCACATTGGAGGCAGTCGGCCCGGGGGCCGCCGACGAACTGACGGGGCCAGCAGAGCCTCGTCAGGAGCAATGAATATCCTAAGCTGGAACTGCCGAGGGGCGGGGAATTTTCAGATAGTTCGTGATCTTGTGAGTCTAGTGCAGGCTCACTCCCCTAGTATCGTTTTTCTTTGTGAAACTAGGAAGTCTAAGAATAAAATGAAGAGATATCGTGCTCGGTTAGGTTTGAGAGGTTTTGATGCCTTAGATAGTGTTGATCTGAGTGGTGGTCTTGCTTTATATTGGCACGAGTCTTTGTGTCTCGATGTAAAAACAATAAATGAAAGATATATTGATGTGTATATCACGAGTGTGGCAGGTGAGCCGCCATGGAGGCTCACTTGCGTTTACGGCAAACCGCGAACGGAGGACCGACACCATATTTGGTCCTCCTTCCGAGCTCTTCATCAACAAGTTGACATGACATGAGTCATCGTTGGTGATTTCAATGAAGCTATGTGGAGCTTTGAACACTTCTCTGCAACGCCACGGTCGACAGGTCAGATGATTGATTTTCATTATGTCCTTGATGTTTGTGGTTTGGGCGATCTCGGTTTTGCAGGCCTACCTTACACGTATGATAATCGCCGAGCGGGCCGGGCAAATGTTAAGGTTCGCCTCGGCCGGGCCGTCGCGAACAATTCCTGGAGGGATATCTTTGGCCAAGCAAAGGTCGACCATCTGGTGGCCCCAGTTCGGATCACCTCCCCATATTGTTGCGATGTATATGGGAGGAGCCAGTGCATGCGACTGGCAGACGATGTCGTCAATATGAGGTTATGTGGGAAAGAGACCCTTCACTTCCGAAGGTAATCATGAACACATGGACTGAATTAGGTTCTATGCTTAACCTTGGTGAGGTTTCTTCTGGCCTAAGTAACATGATGAAAAAGCTACAGGATTGGAGCCGATTTTTTTTTGATAATGTCATCACGGAGATAAATAAATCTGCTCTCAGCTAGAGGAGCTTATGTCCATGAATGCAGACAAGAAGGAAATTAGAGAGGCGACAGATCGGATGAATGAACTCTTGTATCGTGAGGAAATGCTTTGGATGCAGAGATCGATGATTGCTTGGCTACGGGAAGGGGATCCATCATACTCAGTTTTTTCACAGGAAAGCGGTTTGGCGTGTCCGGAAAAGTCGCATAAAATCACTTGTGGATGATACAAGGATTGTTCATAATGATCATGCATCTATGGCGGCCATGGCCACGTCTTACTTCTCAAACTTATTTACTGCTGATGCTTCTCTGTGTGCGAATTCAGATATTGACTTAACTAATTGTCGTGTTACTGACCAGATGAACGATGGCCTCTGCGCAGATTTCACAGACAAAGATATTGCTGACGCTTTGTTTCAGATTGGGCCACTAAAAGCACCAGGACCAGACGATTTTCCGGCACGTTTTTTTCAGCGGAACTGGGTGGTAATGAGGGAGCAAGTTATTGCAGGGATGAAGGATTTCTTCCAGACGGGGATAATGCCAGATGGAGTGAACAATACCGCCATTGTTCTCATCCCAAAGATGGACAACCCGGAAAGGCTCACGGAATTCAGGCCAATTAGTTTATGTAACGTCATCTACAAGGTGGTGCCAAAGTGTCTGGTAAATCGACTGAGACCTATTTTAGATGATATTATCTCCCCTAAACAGAGTGCTTTTGTTCCTGGACGGATGATTACGGATAATGCTTTGATTGCGTTCGAGTGCATTCATTATATACAACATGAAAATGATCCTAATAAGAGTTTTTGTGTGTATAAGCTGGATTTGTCTAAGGCTTATGACAGGGTGGACTGGATCTTCTTGGAGCGAATGATGCAAAAGATGGGCTTCGCTCGCCGGTGGGTGAATTGGATAATGGCTTGTGTCACCTCGGTGAGATATACTGTAAAATTTAATGGAACCCTCTTGGAGTCATTTGCACCGTCGTGTGGACTAAGGCAAGGTGATCCGCTATCCCCGTTCTTATTCCTTTTTGTGGCTGATGGACTGTCTGCATTGTTGGAAAATGGAGATGAAAAAGGGGATTACTCGCCGCTGAAAATTTGTCGCAGAGCACCGGGGGTGTCCCATTTGCTTTTCACAGATGACACTATGTTGTTGTTTAAGGCGCAGGGGGAACAGGCTAAAAAAATCATGATGTGCTATACACATACGAGAGAGCTACTGGGCAATGCATCAACCCAGCAAAGTGCAGCGCACTGTTAGGGCCTTCATGCTTGGTGGAAGAACAGGAGAAGGTACGAGCCATCATATGTATGGGTACAGTAACATTTGAGGAAAAATACCTTGAGCTTCCAACTCCTGAAGGCCGTATGTCACGTGGGAAATTTCAGAATTTGCAGTCTCGGTTAATGAAGCGAATCATTGCATGGGGAGATACCCCCTCTCTCGCAGGGAAGGAAACGATGATTAAAGCAATTCCTCAAGCCATTCCAACTTATATCATGGGTGTCTTCAAGCTATCTATGTCTGTTTGTGATTACCTGAATAGAATGGTACGAAACTTCTGGTGGGGTTCGGCGAAAGGCAAGAGGAAAACTTACTGGGTGGCATGGCCAAAAAATTTAGCCCACAAAACAAAGGAAAGATTGGGGTTCAGAGACTTCCAAATCTTCAACCAAGCTCTGCTTGCTAGACAGGCATGGCGCCTGCTAATTAAGCCTAACAGTTTATGTGCGCATGTTTTAAAAGCTCGGTATTATCCAGATGGACGCCTGGAAGATACGATCTTTTTGGGGAACGCCTCCCCGACTTGGCAGGCTATACAATATGGCCTCGACCTCCTGAAGAAGGGTATCATATGGCGTGTGGGGGATGGACAAAATATCCGTATCTGGCGCGATTGTTGGGTGCCAAGGGAACCATCATGCCAACCTATCACACTGCAGGGCACATGTCGGCTGAGGAGAGTGGCCGAACTCCTGGAGGCGGACGGGTCCTGGCGTATGGACCTCCTTCGTCGATACTTCCTGCCTGCGGATGTCGCCGCGATATCCAGTATTCTCACATCATCTCGTGTCACTGACGACGTCATCGTCTGGGCGCCGGAGAAGAACGGTATCTTCACCGTTCGTTCCGCCTACCGGTTTGCCATGGACGAGCGCGAGCGTCCATTGGCCACCGCCACGAGCAGGGCACCGGATGGTTGTCACGCCATCTGGAAGACCATATGGGGGTGCCCCGCTCCCCCGAAGGTACGCGTGTTCGCTTGGAGGATTGTGACAAACTCACTAGCTACTTGGGCTAACAAATTTACTCGGCACCTTGAGATATCTGACATATGTCCCGTTTGTGGTATGGAACGAGAGGATGTGTTCCATGCATTATGCAGGTGCCCCATAGCGAAGGAACTATGGCATGCAATGGCGCTTGACTGGCACATCCCGAGGGTCGAAGCAATCTACAACTCGGGCCCGGAGTGGCTCTTTATGCTCCTCGAACCACTAGACGAGACGGCGCGTATGGTCGTACTGATGACCATGTGGAGGATTTGGTACGTGCGGAATGAGATAACACATGAGAAAAGGCCTCCGCCTACTGAATCTTCTCATCGGTTCCTGCATGGATATATTAGCTCGCTTTTATGCCTCCACCAGTACCCAGTGGTGATGTTGTCAAAGGAAAAATGGTGCTCAATGCCCTTCCGCCACCCTATAAGGCCAACGCCGAGCCTAAGGAAGAGTTGCGCTAGATGCCTCTTGAGTCAGGTTGGACGAAGCTAAATACAGACGGAAGCTTCATTCCATCCACAGGTATGGCAGGAGGTGGTATGATCCTACGGGATGCACATTATGATATCATCTATAGCACTTGTCGGGAAATCCGTATATGTGATAACGCGTTGGACGCTGAGCCACCGGCGCGTCGGGAGGGGCTGGAGCTGACCCTCCATCGTACGGTGCTGCCCATTTTGGCCGAGCTTGATAGCGCGGAGGCGGTGTCACTGATCACAACACACTACAAGGATCGATCAATACATCGCATGTTGGTTAAGGAGATTCAGAATCTGGCCTCAACTGAGGATAGGAAGATTTCTTTTCCTCGCTGTTGTCGGTCGCAGAATAAAGTTAGTCATGAACTTGCCGCGTATAGCTGTAGCATTCCCCGTACTGCAGTATGGTTGCATTCGAGATTAGATTTTGTTGTAAACTTGGCATTGGCTGAGAAGCCTCCGTGAGTAATGAGAATCTCTTTTTCTCCCAAAAAAAAGGGCCATGGGCATTCTAGCAAGCCGGGGAGCATGCCACCGCCAAGTCAGGGAGGACGTCCACCGGAGGAGGTTTCAGTCTTTTTTCTTTTCTTACAGAGCTTAGCTTAAGTAGCTAGTTCTAGTTGACATGTGTTGGTGGGATCTTGAGAGAATGGGGTACGCAGAAAAGATCAAACCACTTCGTCATCTTCATGCAAAAAAAAGTTAGGGTCTTTGAAGTTGAGCCTGCCCTCCATTGGCGTCCTACATTCGCCACCAGTGCCAGACATGCCAAACCGATGAACTGGGGTCTAAGAGGTCCAGCTGAAAAATCTTTATTCGTACGAGCAACGTTCGGGCGGATAGCCAGAACAAACGAAGGATCTGGGGGATTCAGTTGAAAATCTTCTTACGGCCGAGGCACTCGAGCCCCGCTGCGTCGTCCTCGCCGTCCATCCACTATCACGCCGAGAGGTAGCTCGGCACGGACCAGTGGTACGGCCGCGTGCGCGGCGCCGAGGAGCACGCCCACTCCGCACGATCGTGACCTGACCCCCAAGCCGACGCTCTGCTCCTGTCCTGACGAGGAAGAAGACACCATGTAACATCGCGCTCACCTTTGGGGCCGGGAGAGTGGGGCGGTTTTGTCGAGACGCAGCGGACGGTGCAGCTCGATCGTGGAGGCGGAGGATGCCACCAGCCGCTGGTGCTCGGCGCCAAAGACGAGAGCGTATGGCTGGCACGCGCGCACGACAGTCTGATCCCACACGTACTACGTTGTAGGCCCAATCGACCACGGCCGTTTGATCGACGCAACGCACGTACGAAGTACGAACCGTGTCGCGTCGAAAGGCATGTGACGAACACGTACGTTTCGCATGTATGCGGTGTTTTTGTTCCTTGCCTTGCAAGACCTCCATACTTTCATGGATCTATATTTGATGGATTTGCTCGGATCTTGTTATTGTTTGTCTATATTCGTATGTCTTTGGGTTAGATCATTTCGATCTACATTATTTTTCATTGACGGTAGTTGATTTTCTGGTGCGCTGGTTCTATGGAGCCTTAGCATGACGGATTTTCGACTGTCTACTAAACAACAAGTTGTGCCCGACTCCGGTGATGGAGGGACGATGATGGCGGTGCGCCTTCGGCTCGCTTCAGTGCTTGTAGTTGTCGCTACGTGGTCTATGAATCTGAATGTAATTTTTATTTTTTCTGGTGTTCGTTCTATTACCATGATTCAAGATGAATAGATTGAAACTTTTCTCGCAAAAAAAAGACCTTCATAATTTACCCTTCTTCTTTTCAAGAAAACTTTCAATTTATTCATCCATTGTCATGTCAGCACAAAAAACATCAGAAATAATAAATATTACATTTAGGTTCGTTGAGCCGTCGTCCAAGCTCCTCCTTCATTGGAGCTGGCCAAAACTTATTGTAGTAGTCAATCAGAAAGTCGTCGTGCTAAGTCTTAAAGAACTAGTGCATCAGAAAAGCAACCGCCGTCGATGAGGAGAAGCGTAGATCAAGAAAATCCAACTTATAGACACATGAACGTAGACATAAAAAACCGGATCCGCCAAGATCCACCGAAAATTAACATCGACTGAATCTCACCAGATCCGCTGGAGATACACCTCCACACGCCCTAGATGCACTGCGTGCCAAGGACTAGCGGGGATGACCTTATTCATCTTCAGGGAGCTGCCATCGCCTCACTATCCTGAGCAGGACAGAAGTCATAATTAACCTTAAAAAAAATTTAAAACGGGGCATGAGCCCTCTCGCCGGCAAGGGCATGTCCATCATGCCCCCTTGGCCCTAAGGCCACCGGAGATGAGGTTGACCGATGACAATGCCGAGGGAAGCGAAGAAACCCTACTCCTCTAGGCACTCGTGAGACGAGGCCGAAGGGTTACACGTTGGCATATGCAAGGGCATGTCCACCACGCGCCCTTGGCCCTAAGGTCACCAGAGATGGGGTTGGCAACGGCAATGCCGAAGGAGGCGAAGAAACCCTACTCCTCTAGGCTCCTGTGAGGAGGCCGAAGGGTTACGTGTTGGCATACCATACCCTTTGATTCCTCTTCTCATTGATACACAATATTAATCCTTCCGTGAGGGCTGGTTTTACTACCAAATGTTCCAAGTAAGTGCACATAGATATTGGCAGTTTCTTCCATCTATTGATGAATAACCGCTCGCCGTTTGCCTTCCACTGACATGGATGAAGGCAGCCATGAGCGCCATCCAGGAGAGTTGTATGGCGGTGAGGCAAGAGACGATGCTGGTGCATTTTATTTTATTTTTGCGAGGAGAGGATATTGGTGCATTTGAAGTAGATATAGGAGTTGCTTTGTACTCTCTTGAACCTATAACCCGAGGCATTGTGTATGTAATTGTGTCGTGTATAAATAATGTTATGGTTCATTTAGAAAAAAGGAGTGTGGCGGTCCTTTTCGTGCGGCCAGCACCGTGCTTGATACCCTCATAGCCACCGATCCTCCGCCCCTAACACTAGCTTCTCCGTCAAGGTCTCTCCAATTTACATCTGTTGTTGTTGTGTGTCGTCGACAACTTCTCTAGCTTTTCATACTTTCAAAGGTTAAAATTGGCGGCATTGCCAATTGCAGAAACAAATTAAAGGGATCCACCATTTGCAAGTTACTATAAAGATTATTTGTTGCTACAATTGATTTTTGCCCTCTCTTTCGTAGCCTTCTTCTTCCTCTTCTCTGTCCATCGCCTTCTTCTTTCACTTGTCCTCTCGCTGCCAACGGCCAAACTGTTGGGCCCCACTACCCGCGGTAGGTTCCTGCTTCCACACCACCCCGCTCTGCCCAAGCCGCCTTTTCCGTCTCAACCATCTGTGGCCAACCGCATCTCCCGCACGCTCCCGTGACCCTCCGTACCCGCCAACCGCGCTAACTCCCCTTTCACATACAACATTGTCGCTAGCCTCGTCGTCCCCGTGCATCTTCGGGTCCTTCCTGACTTGGCCTTGCCGGGACGCCGCCACGGCGGGCCACTGATCTCTATTGGAATTCGTCCAAGGATTGATCCCATCAAAAATGTGAACACACGCACCCAAAAACTTTTGATGTGCCGTTTGTAATTCTCGGTAGATCGGGTGGTACGTTGCTTGTAGTCGCCTAGTCGGTTACTACTACTCCACTGGTGCTACTAGCACACGTACGATAAGGGCAACACGCTAGCTACTACTACTAAACTTTGTCACGTTATCTACTAAATATACTAATGCTAACTCTACCATGACTCGGCCAAGACCACGTGCACAAAACTGACTCAAATTGCCACTGACTTGCACGGATATGGCTCAAGGTTACTCTAACACTCCCCCGTCTCTCCATCGACGGTGCACCTCGCCTTCATCTTCCAGAAAAACCGACCGCGTCATTTTCATTTCCACGCAACTTACCCATACCAAACGTGCTAGCTAGCTGTGTCTTTGCCATAGTAGTGTGGTAGCACACACGTACCCGCACCATGTGCACCGTTCTCAGCTCTTACCATACAGACAAGACGCCCGTGAAATCGTTGCACCGGCCAGTACCAAAGGAGTGGTCCGGTTGTTTTCAGATTCCAAATCGACGGCGCCACCCGTGCCAATACTAGGTGGCGGCCATGGCGGGTACGCAAGCGCACGATTGGTGCGTGCATGCATGCATGTCTACGCGGCAACGATGGAGACAAGGCATGCAGATCGCATGTGATCCGTCCACGTCCACCGGTCCACACCAGCTGCCCGGCCGTGCAGTACTCCACATGGACGATGGATCCATCGCCCACCCACCGGCTCGTCGTCCACGGGTACAAGTACTCCGTGAAGCGTGAGTGCACCGGCCGTGCTAGCTAGCTGGCCTGATTCGCGTGAGTTCATCCATCCATCCACCATGGCCTCCGACCGCCTCGCCGCCCTCAAGGCCTTCGACGAGACCAAGGCCGGCGTGAAGGGCCTCGTGGACGCCGGCGTCAAGGCCGTCCCGGACATCTTCCGCCACCCTCCCGACCCGCTCCCCCAGTGCACCAAGGTCGCCGCCATCCCGGTCGTCGACCTCTCGGGTCCCCGCTCGGAGGTGGTCGCCGCGGTGAGGGAGGCGGCGCGGACGGCGGGCTTCTTCCAGCTGGTGAACCACGGCGTGCCGGAGGCGGCCATGTCGGGGATGCTGGCGGCGGTGCGGCGGTTCAACGAGGAGCCCGCGGAGGCCAAGGCGCCCTACTACACGCGGGACGCCGCGCGGCGCGTGCGCTACAACTGCAACGCCGACCTCTTCCGGACCCTGGTGGGCAAGTGGCGCGACACCATCTACATGGACGACGTGGACCGGCTGGCGGCGGGCGAGGAGGAGGAGGTCCTCCCGCCGGCGTGCCGGGGCGTCGCGCCCAAGTACACGGCGCAGATACGGATGCTGGGGCGCGCGCTCTTCGAGCTGCTGTCGGAGGCCCTGGGCGTGCGGCGCGGGTACCTGGAGGAGGAGGCCGGCTGCCTGGAGACGCTCAGCGTCGCCGGCCACTACTACCCGGCGTGCCCGGAGCCGCACCTGACGCTGGGCGCCGTCAGGCACAACGACCCCGGCTTCCTCACCGTGCTGCTCCAGGACGGGGTCGGCGGCCTCCAGGTGCTCACGGACGTCGAGGACGGCGAAGGGAACGTGTCCGCCGCGTGGGCCGACGTGCCGGCGGTGCCGGGGGCGCTGGTGGTGAACGTCGGCGACTTCCTGCAGCTGGTGTCCAACGACAGGTTCAGGAGCGTCGCGCACCGCGTGGTGGCCAACAGCGTGGGGCCCCGGATGTCGGTGGCGTGCTTCTTCAGGGCCAAGGGAGCGACCGTGTGCGCCCCGGTGGTGGCGGACGGGGGTGGCCCGCCGCGCTACAGGACCGTCACGGCGGAGGAGCTGCTCCGCTCGTCCGGGAAGCAGAACGGGCTCCGTGACGTGAGGCTCTAGCTGGCGAGCCTCAAGAAAGCAGAGAGCAGAGACGAGGCGTGAATGCATGTTGGGACATGGTGATGAAATGCGTGTCGATGAAGTTGGAGCTTTGCATGAATTTGCTTATCTTTGTCTGAAAAATAAATAAATTTGCTTATCTGCTCATGCAAGCAAAATTGTTCATGACTTTGGAACTTTGCCCGAGTTTGCTTATCTGTTCATGCAAGAAAAAATGTTCATGAAAGAAGCAAACTTTGCTGACCGATGCCCTTAAACCGTACAAGAGCTTAAACTGCTTTTTTTAGGGGTGAAAAACAATTTATTCGTCATCAAAATACACATGAAGTGGGATACAAGAAGGGTTATGGGGATTCCCAAACCACATGTGGCGTTCCGGACCCTGAGAAAGAGCAAATTTAGCTAATCTATGTGCCTCATAGTTAGCGGCACGACCCTCGAACCCAAACTTACAATTAAACATAGTAGCTTTGAAATTTATTTCACTAATGATAGCGCCATACCGGCCTCTGACCCCCTTAGAAATGTTTGAGACAACTTGCTTGCAATCCAAGGCAATGATGAACTATTGCAAATTGAGGTCCTCTGCCAATGCTAATGCCTCCCGACATACAAGAGCTTAAATTACTGACGAAGTAAGAAATGGTTAGAAGAGATGGCGCGGCCCATTCCGTAGATGAGGCTCTCTTCATGCGTTGTGTGCTCCAGTACTTCGTCAGCTGTTCTTTGCTTTGTAACTTGTGACTAGTACTAGTAGAGCAACTTGAAAATATATTTACAAAGGTACAAATTAACGAGTGCTAAAACTCTGTCGACCGAGATTTAACTAAGTCTCAGTCGACTGCATAGCCGATCTTTGCATGAAGATTTGTCCTGGACTGAGCACCATTCAAAGGACCTCCAGCATTTTGTACCACTGTTTGCAACATATCTTCCTACTGGTTGCAGCATATGTCTTACTGATTCTAGCATCTTGTCTCACCGGACACCAACATCTGCCCTCGTCGACTGTAGCACGTCGTCCCATCAGTCACGACACCCGCCATTGATAGTTGCAGGCTTGCAGCATATAGTCCCAGCGGTTGTAGCGTCTATTGTGTTGCTTGTAGCCTGCTTGCAACATTTTTTGTCGCTGGTTGTAGCATCTCGTCTCACTGACACAACATCTGCCCTTTTCGGTTGTGGCATGTCATCCCATCAGTCACAACATTCGCCATTGATGGTTGCAGCATATAGTCACAATGATTGTAGCGTCTATTGTCTTGCTTGCAGCATGCTTGCAATATTTTTTGTTTTCGGTTGTAGCATCTAGCCGTGCCACTCGTGATACTATAGCTATGGTGATGTCACTTGACTCGGACGTCGTTAAGTCTAGTGATTGGGTTATAAAAACACCCATTAATTAAGATGTTTCATTGATCATATAGGTTTCTAAGTGGCTCGGATCAACGTGTGCTTGAAGGTTTCCCACGCCACAACCAACTCACGAATCATTTTCCTCTTCCTCACAATGAGAAACTCAAGCAACTGGGGTTCTACGCCTCCTGCTTGTAGCATAGAGCCCATCAATATCAGAAATTCAGTTCCAATTATCATATCCTGCAAGCACAGCAGGGGTGCCCTGAATAAGGAATTCCATAACTCATAATACCTCTTAGATAATGCAAGACCCTTTCTAGTGCATGCCAATGGTCATCACCTAGGTTGGACATGAACCTACTCAGTTTCTCACAGCAAAAAAGATATTTGGCCTAGTTGCGCTAGCTAAGTACATGAGTGAACTGACAATTTGAGAGTATCTTCATTGATCTCTCATTTTTTTCCTTGTGCTTTCTGAGTGTCACACTAGGATCATAACGTGTTGGAGAAGTCTTGCTACCCATAAAAGTGAAATGGCTCATGGCCTTCCCAACATAGTGAGATTGTGTTAGAGTAATTCCACTCTCATCCTTTATCAGTTTGATGTTTAGAATCACATCAGCTTCTCTCACATCTTTCATATCAAAGTTCATTGATAGAAATGGCTTGACATCATTGATCACATCAATGTTTGTACCAAAGATTAGTATGTCATTCACATACAAACATAATATATAACACCATCTCCCTCGCCATGGCGATAGTAAACACATCTATCAACCTCATTAATGACAAAGGCTGCATAAGTGAGAGTTTTGTCAAACTTCTCGTGCCACTTCTTAGGAGCCTGTTTCAGACCATACAATATTTTAACAACTTGCACACCTTTCTCTCTTCACCCTTTACTACAAACCCACATGGTTGATCCATATAGATTTCCTCTTCGAACTCTCCATTTATGAAAGATGTCTTTATGTCCATTTTATGAGCAATAAGACCATAGGAGGCAGCCAAGGAAAGTAGTACCCGGATGGTGATTAGTGTAGCGATGGATGAATAGGTGTCGAAGTAATCTTCACCTTCTTTTTGAGTGTATCCCTTGGCCACAAGACATGCCTTGTACTTCTCAATAGTATCATATGGCCTAAGCTTCTTTTTGAACACCCACTTACACCCCGCACGTTTGCAACAATAGGAACGTTCAGTTTGCTCCCAAGTACTATTAAAAAGAATTGAGCCTATCTCATTATGGACAACTTCCTTCCAGTCATCTGCATCAGGAGATACATATGCATGTGCAATAGACGGGGAGTCTCATCCAGAAGGTACAAAATGAAATCATTGCCAAAGCATTTTGCAATCTTTTGTCTCTTACTCCTCACAGGATCTTCATTGTCATCCTTTTCAAGGACTTCCTCGTGTGGTTGTTCAAAAAAAAAACTCATCAGAGGACCTAGATTCGGAAAATATCTCACGGGAAATTCTAGCAATGATATGCATATCTTTCATATGAAACATATTCTCAAAAAATATTGCATCACCAGATTCCAATCAACATGCATATTAGGCACCTCATATTTAACCACTAAAAATCTATAAGCAATTCTCTGATACGTCAGCAACGTACCTATAATTTTTGATTGTTCCATGCTATTATATTATCTGTTTGGATGTTTTATATGCACAATATGCTATTTTATATTATTTTTGGGACTAACCTATTAACCTAGAGCCCAGTGCCAATTCCCGTTTTCCCTTGTTTTAGAGTTTCGCAGAAAAGGAATACCAAACAGAATAAAACTTTCGTGATGATTTTTCTTGGACCAGAAAACATCCAGAGGACTTGGAGTGCAAGTCAGAGAAGCCACGAGGCAGCCACAAGGACGGAGGGCGCGCCTAGGGGGGTAGGGCGCGCCCCCACCCTTGTGGGCCCCTCGTGACTCCACCGACCTAGTTTCTTCGCCTATATATTCTTGTATATCTCAAAACCAACAGAGAGAGCCACGAAAACACTTTTCCACTGCCGCAACCTTCTCTACCCGTGAGATCCCATCTAGGGGCCTTTTTTGGCGTCCTGCCGAAGGGGGATTCAATCACGGAGGGCTTCTACATCAACACCATTGCCCTTCCGATGAAGTGTGAATAGTTTACCACAGACCTATGGGTCCATAGCTAGTAGCTAGATGACTTATTCTCTCTCTTTGATTCTCAATACCATGTTCTCCTCGATGTTCTTGGAGATCTATTCGATGTAATACTTTTTTGCGGTGTGTTTGCCAAGATCCGATGAATTGTGGATTTATGATCAGCTTATCTATGAATATTATTTGAATCTTCTCTGAATTCTTATATGCATGATTTGATATCTTTGCAGGTCTCTTCGAACTATCGATTTGGTTTGGCCAACTAGATTGGTTTTTCTTGCAATGGGAGAAGTGCTTAGATTTGGGTTCAATCTTGCGGTGTCCTTTCCCAGTGACAGTAGGGGAAGCAAGGCACATCTGTATTATTGCCATCAAGGATAAAAAGATGGGGTTTTCATCATATTGCTTGAGTTAATTCCTCTACATCATGTCATCTTGCTTAATGCGTTACTCCGTTCTTTATGAACTTAATGCTCTAGATGCATGCTGGATAGCGGTCGATGTGTGGAGTAATAGTAGTAGATGCAACATCGTTTCGGTCTACTTGACATGGACGTGATGCCTATATTCATGATCATTGCCTTAGATATCGCCATAACTTTGCGCTTTTCTATCAATTGCTCGGCAGTAATTTGTTCACCAACCGTAATATTTTCTATCTTGAGAGAAGCCTCTTGTGAAACCTATGGCCCCCGGGTCTATTTTCCATCATATAAGTTTCTATTTTCCATCATATAAGTTTCCGATCCATCATATTAGCTTACGATTTACTTCCTTTGCAATCTTTTACTTTACGATCTATAAACCAAAAATACCAAAAATATTTACTTTACCATTTATCTATATCTATTAGATCTCACTTTTGCAAGTAACCATGAAGGGATTGACAACCCCTTTATCGCGTTGGGTTTGTTTGATTGTTAGTGCAGGTTTTTGGTGAATTGTGCGTTGTCTCCTATTGGATTGATACCTTGGTTCTCAAACTGAGGGAAATACTTACTCTACTTTGCTGCATCACCCTTTCCTCTTCAAGGGAAAAACCAACGCAAGCTCAAGAAGTAGCAGGAAGAATTTCTGGCGCCGTTGCCGGGGAGATCTATACCAAATCAAGACATATCAAGTACCCATCATAAACTCCCATCTCTTGCATTACATTATTCGCCATTCGCCTCTCGTTTTCCTCTCCCCCACTTCTAAACAATTTTCGAAAAGATTTTCCCTTTTCTTCGCCCTTCTTCCATTCGTCTTTTCATTTGCCCTTATGTCTTACTTGGTTTGTTTGCTCGTTTGCTTGGTATAATTGTGTGTTTATTAAAAATCAGAAGCAAAGAGTTTATGGATCCTCATCGACTTTCTAATCTTTTTAAGAGATCCAATTATGATGAACCAATTGCTAGTGAGTTGCGTGCACCAGATTATCTTTATGAAGTTTTGCTTGAAATTCGCGAATCTAAAATTGTGATGAAATTTGTGAAGTGATTCACGATAGTTCCTTCAATGAAAATCATGATTGCAATGATGTTATTATAAATTCTATTAATGTAAATTGTGTTAATGATATGCAAAACCCTAAGCTTGGGGGTGCTAGTTTTGCTATGTCCACTACTTGTTGCAATGTCATGATTGGGGTGATTCTTCTTACGATCTTGAAAATTTATTTACTCCCCATGATGAATGTGAGATTGATAATAATGTTTACAATAATATTGAAAGTGGGTTTGGAAAAGTGCCAACTTTAGATCCCACATATTTGGATAATGTTCAATCGTATGAAGTTTTTGATACAAGTGGGTTCGGAGAGGTCATGACTTTATTTTATGATAATCCCACTATTTCGAAAGAGTGTCAACTTTGCATGCATGTGGATCATGTTGAGAAAATTTTATGTGATAGTTATATTGTTGAATTTGCTTATGATCCTACATGTAATTATTATGAGAGAGAGTAAAATATGGCTGTAGAAATTTTCATGTTACAAAATTACCTCTCGTTATGTTGAGATTGCTATTGTTTCTTTCCTCTTCCTTGCATATGGTAGTTTTTCCTTGTCTTTATAATTTGTTTGCTTATAAAATCCCTATGCATAGGAAGCATGTTAGACTTAAACTTGTCTGTCACATGTTTCATGATTATCTCTTCGTGTTTCAATTGCTATCTTTCATGTGAGTGTCATCGAAATTATCAATGCCTAGCTAAGGGCGTTAAACAATAGCGCTTGTTGGGAGGCAACCCAATTTTATTTTTGTTTTTGCTTTTTCTTTTTAGGTTCTGTTTTGCAATAAATAATTCATATAGCCTCTAGTTAGATGTAGTTTTGTGTTTTAATTAGTGTTTGTGCCAAGTAAGACCTTTGGGATAGCTTACGGTGATAGTTGATTTGATCTTGCTGAAAAACAGAAACTTTTGCGCTAAGGAAAACAATTCTAATTTTTTAACACAAGCGTGATAAAATATTGATTCTTTTTGCAGAAGATTAATAAAAAAATGCTTAGGTTGTCCTAATTTTTCAGAATTTTTGGATTTACAGAAGTATTCGAAATATCCAGATTACTAAAGACTGTTCTGTTTTTGACAGATTCTGTTTTCTATGTGTTGTTTGCTTATTTTTAATGAATCTATGGCTAGTATCGGGGGGGGGGGGTATGAACCATGGAAAAGTTGGAATACAGTAGATACTACACCAATATAAATAAAGAATGAGTTCACAACAGTGCCAAAAGTGGTGATTTATTTTCTTATACTAACAGAGCTTATGAGTTTTTCTGTTGAGTTTTGTGTTGTGAAGTTTTCAAGTTTTGGGGAAGAATTTGATGGACTATGGAATAAGGAGTGGCAAGAGCCTAAACTTGGGGATGCCCAAGGCACCCCAAGGTAATATTCAAGGACAACCAAGAGCCTAAGCTTGGGGATGCCCCGGAAGGCATCCCCTCTTTCGTCTTCGTCTATCGGTAACTTTACTTGAGGCTATAGTTTTATTCACCACATGATATGTGTTTTTCCTGGAGCGTCTTGTATAACTTGATTCTTTTTTTAGTTTTCCACAATCATCCTTGGTGTACAAACCTTTTAAGAGAGACACGCATGAATCGTGATTTATTAGAATACTCTATGTGCTTCACTTATATCTTTTGAGCTAGGCAATTTTGCTGTAATGCTTCACTTATATCTTTTTAGAGCACGATAGTGGTTTTATTTTCTAGAAATTGATGAACTCTCACGCTTCACTTATATTATTTTGAGAGTCTCTAAATAGGATGGTAATTTGCTTTGGTTATAAATTTAGTCCTAATATGATAGGCATCCAAGAGGGATATAATAAAAACTTCCATATAAAGTGCATTGAATACTACGAGAAGTTTGATTCCTTATGATTGTATTGAGATATGAAGACGGTGATATTAGAGTCATGCTAGTAAGTAATTGTGAATTTGAGAAATACTTGTGTTAAAGTTTGTGATTCCCGTAGCATGTGAAGGAAATATGCCCTAGAGGCAATAATAAAGTTTTTATTTATATTTCCTTATATCATGATAAATGTTTATTATTCATGCTAGAATTGTATTAACCAGAAACTTAGTACATGTGTGAATACATAGACAAACAGAGTGTCACTAGTATGCCTCTACTTGACTAGCTCGTTGATCAAAGATGGTTAAGTTTCCTAACCATGGACAAAGAGTTGTCATTTGATGAACGGGATCACATCATTAGAGAATGATGTGATTGACTTGACCCATCCGTTAGCTTAGCACGATGATCATTTAGTTTACTGCTATTGCTTTCTCCATAACTTATACATGTTCCTATGACTATGAGATTATGCAACTACCGAATACCGGAGGAACACTTAGTGTGCTATCAAACGTCACAACGTAACTGGGTGACTATAAAGATGCTCTACAGGTGTCTCCGATGGTGTTTGTTGAATTGGCATAGATCGAGATTAGGATTTGTCACTCCATGTATCAGAGAGGTATCTCTGGGCCCTCTCGGTAATGTACATCACTATAAGCCTTGCAAGCAATGTAACCAACGAGTTTGTTACGGGATGTAGTATTATGGAACAAGTAAAGAGACTTTCCGGTACCGACATTGAACTAGGTATGATGATACTGACGATCGAATGTCAGGCAAGTAACATACCGATGACAAAGGGAACAACGTATGTTGTTATGCGGTTTGACTGATAAAGATCTTCGTAGAATATGTAGGAACCAATATGCGCATCCAGGTTCCGCTATTGGTTATTGACCGGAGATGAGTCTCGGTCATGTCTATATAGTTCTCGAACCCATAGGGTCCGCAAGCTTAACGTTCAGTGATGGTCGGTATTATGAATTTATGTGTTTTGATGTAGGGAAGTTAGTTCAGAGTCCCGGATATGATCACGGACATGACGAGGAGTCTCGAAATGGTCGAGACATAAAGATCGATATATTGGATGACTATTTTTTGACATCGGAATGGTTCCGGGTGAGTTCGGGCATTAACCAGAGTACCGAGAGGTTATCGGACCCCCCGAGGAGTGTATGGGCCTTATTGGGCCTTAGTGGGAGAGAGGAGGAGGCGGCCTAGGAGGGGGTGCCCCCCCCAAGCCCAATCAGAATTGGGAGGGGGGCCGGCCCCCTTTCCTTCCTCCCTCTCTCCTTCGTCCTTCCTCTCCTACTCCTACTTGGAAAGGGGGGAATCCTATTCCCGGCGGGAATAGGACTCCCCTAGGGAGCGCCATAGAGGGCCGGCCCTCCCCCTCCTCCACTCCTTTATATACCGGGGAAGGGGCACCCCATAGACACACAAGTTGATCATTGTCTTAGCCGTGTGCGGTGCCCCCCTCCACCATAATCTACCTCGGTCATATCGTAGCAGTGCTTAGGAGAAGCCCTGTTCCGATAGCTTCATCATCACCGTCATCACGCTGTCGTGCTGACAAAACTCTCCCTCGACACTGAGCTGGATCTAGAGTTCGTGGGACGTCACCGAGCTAAACGTGTGCAGATCGCGGAGGTTCCGTACCTTTTGTGCTAGGATCGGTCGGATCATGAAGACGTTCGACTACATCAACCGCGTTGTCATAACGCTTCCGCTTACGGTATACGAGGGTACGTGGACAACACTCTTCCCCTCTCATTGCTATGCATCACCATGTTAGATCTTGCATGTGCGTAGGAATTTTTTTGAAATTACTGTGTTCCCCAACAGTGGAATCCGAGCCAGGTCTATGCGTAGATGTTATATGCACGAGTAGAACACAAAGGAGTTGTGGGCGTGGGTATATACATATTGCTTGCCATCACTAGTTTTTTCTTGATTCAGCGGTATTGTTGGATGAAGCGGCCCAGACCGACATTACGCGTACGCTTACGCGAGACTAGTTCTACCGACGTGCTTTGCACATAGGTGACTGGTGGGTGTCAGTTTCTCCAACTTTAGTTGATTCGGATTCAATGAGTAGGGTTCTTTCTGAAGTTCAAAAAGCAATCACTATACAGCATTGTGGTTTTTGATGCGTAGGTAAGAATGGTTCTTGCTCAGCCCGTAGCATCCACGTAAAACTTGCAACAACAAAGTAGAGGACGTCTAACTTGTTTTTGCAGGGCATGTTGTGATGTGATATGGTCAAGACATGATGCTAAATTTTATTGTATGAGATGATCATGTTTTGTAACACAGTTATCGGCAACTAGCACGAGCCAAATGGTTGTCGCTTTATTGTATGAAATGCAATCGCCATGTAATTGCTTCACTTTATCACTAAGCGGTAGCGATAGTTGTAGCAGCAATAGTTGGCGAGACGACAACGATGCTTCAATGGAGATCAAGGTGTCAAGCCGGTGACGATGGTGATCATGACGGTGCTTTCGTGATGGAGATCAAAGGCACAAGATGATGATGGCCATATCATATCACTTATATTGATTGCATGTGATGTTTATCCTTTATGCATCTTATTTTGCTTAGTTCGGCGGTAGCATTATAAGATGATCTCTCACTAAATTTCAAGGTACAAGTGTTCTCCCTGAGTATGCACCATTGCTACAGTTCGTCGTGCCAAGACACCACGTGATGATTGAGTGTGAGAAGCTCTACATTCACATACAACGGATGCAAGCCAGTTTTGCACACGCAGAATACTCGGGTTAAACTTGACGAGCCTAGTATATGCAGATATGGCCTCGGAACACTGAGACCGAAAGGTCGAGCGTGAATCATATAGTAGATATGATCAACATAGTGATGTTCACCATTGAAAACTACTCCATCTCACGTGATGATCGGACATGGTTTAGTTGATATGGATCACGGGATCACTTAGATGATTAGAGAGATGTCTATCTAAGTGGGAGTTCTTAAGTAATTTGATTAATTGAACTTTAATTTATCATGAACTTAGTACATGATAGTATTTTGCATGTCTATGTTATTGTAGATAGATGGCTCGTGCTGTTGTTTTGTTGAATTTTAATGCGTTCCTAGAGAAAGCTAAGTTGAAAGATTATGGTAGCAACCACACAGACTAGGTCCGTAACTTGAGGATTATCCTCATTGCTGCACAGAAGAATTACGTCCTGGAAGCACCACTAAGTGACAAACCTGCTGCCGGAGCAACGCCAGATGGTTGTGAACACTTGGCAGAGCAAAGCTGATGACTACTCGATAGTTCAGTGTGCCATGCTTTACGGCTTAGAACCGAGACTTCAATGACGTTTTGAACGTCATGGAGCATATGAGATGTTCCAGGAGTTGAAGCTAATATTTCAAGCAAATGCTCGGATTGAGAGATATGAAGTCTTCAATAAGTTCTACAGCTGCAAAATGGAGGAGAGTAGTTCTGTCAGTGAACATATACTCAGAATGTCTGGGTACCACAACCACTTGACGCAGCTGGGAGTTAATCTTCCTGATGATAGTGTCATTGACAGAGTTCTTCAATCACTGCCACCAAGCTACAAGAGCTTCGTGATGAACTATAATATGCAAGGGATGGATAAGACAATTCCTGAGCTCTTTGCAATGCTAAAGGCTGCGGAGGTAGAAATCAAGAAGGAGCATCAAGTGTTGATGGTCAACAAGACCACCAGTTTCAAGAAAAAGGGTAAAGGGAAGAAGGGGAACTTCAAGAAGAACAACAAGCCAGTTGCTGCTCAAGTGTAGAAACCCAGGTCTGGACCTAAACCTGAGACTGAGTGCTTCTACTGCAAAGGTACTGGTCACTGGAAGCGGAACTGGCCCAAGTATTTGGCAGAGAAGAAGGATGGCAAAATGAAAGGTATATTTGATATACATGTTATTGATGTGTACCTTACTAATGCTCGCAGTAGCGCCTGGGTATTTGATACTGGTTCTATTGCTAATATTTTCAACTCGAAACAGGGGCTACAGATTAAGCGAAGATTGGCTAAGGATGAGGTGATGATGCGCGTGGGAAATGTTTCCAAAGTCGATGTGATCGCCGTCGGCACGCTACCTCTACATCTACCTTCGGGATTAGTTTCAGACCTAAATAATTGTTATTTGGTGCCAGCGTTGAGCATGAACATTATATCTGGATCTTGTTTGATGCGAGACGGTTATTCATTTAAATCAGAGAATAATGGTTGTTCTATTTATATGAGTAATATCTTTTATGGTCATGCACCCTTGATGAGTGGTCTATTGTTACTAAATCTTGATAGTAGTGGTACACATGTTCATAGTATTGAAGCCAAAAGATGCAGAGTTGATAATGATAGTCCAACTTATTTGTGGCACTGCCGTTTGGGTCATATTGGTGTAAAGCGCATGAAGAAACTCCATTTTGATGGACTTCTGGAATCATTTGATTATGAATCACTTGGTACTTGCGAACCATGCCTCATGGGCAAGATGACTAAAACTCCGTTCTTCGGAACAATGGAGCGAGCAGCAGAGTTATTGGAAATCATACATACTGATGTATGTGGTCCAATGAACATTGAGGCTCGCGGCGGATATCATTATTTTCTCACCTTCACAGATGATTTGATCAGATATGGGCATATCTACTTAATGAAATATAAGTCTGAAACATTTGAAAAGTTCAAAGAATTTCAGAGTGAAGTGGAAAATCATCATAACAAGAAAATAAAGTTTCTATGATCTGATCGTGGAGGAGAATATTTGAGTTATGAGTTTGGTCTTGATTTGAAACAACGCGGAATAGTTTCACAACTCATGCCACCTTGAACACCACAGCGTAATGGTGTGTCCGAACGTCGTAATCGTACTTTACTAGATATGGTGCAATCTATGATGTGTCTTACTGATTTACCGCTACCATTTTAGGGTTATGCTTTAGAGACAGCTGCATTCACGTTAAATAGGGCACCATCTAAATCCGTTGAGACGACACCTTATGAATTGTGGTTTGGCAAGAAACCCAAGTTCTCGTTTCTTAAAGTTTGGGGCTGCGATGCTTATGTGAAAAAGCTTCAACCTGATAAGCTCGAATCCAAATCGGAGAAATGTGTCTTCATAGGATACCCAAAGGAGACTGTTGGGTACACCTTCTATCACAAATCTGAAGGCAAGATATTCGTTGCTAAGAATGGATCCTTTCTAGAGAAGGAGTTTCTCACGAAAGAAGTGAGTGGGAGGAAAGAAGAACTTGCTGAGGTAATTGTACTTGCTCCCTTATTGGAAAGTAGTTCATCACTGAAATCAGTTCCAGTGATTCCTACACCAGTAAGTGAAGAATCTAATGATGATCATGAAACTTCTAATCAAGTTACTACCGAACCTCGTAGGTCAACCAGAGTAAGATCCGCACCAGAGTGGTACGGTAATCCTGTTCTGGAGGTCATGTTACTTGACCATGACGAACCTACAAACTATGAGGTAGCGATGATGAGCCCTGATTCCGCAAAATGGCTTGAGGCCATGAAATCTGAGATGGGATTTGAGGGAGTCCTGGATTAGGGGGTGTTTGGATGGCCGGACTATACCTTCAGTCGGACTCCTGGACTATGAAGATACAAGATTGAAGACTCTGTCCCGTGTCCGGAAGGGACTTTCCTTGGCGTGGAAGGCAAGCTTGGCGATACAGATGTTCAGATCTCCTACTATTGTAACCGACTCTATGTAACCCTAACCCTCTCCGGTGTCTATATAAACCAGAGGGTTTTAGTCCGTAGGACAACATACACATCAACAATCATACCATAGGCTAGCTTCTAGGGTTTAGCTTCTCTCTGATCTCGTGGTAGATCTACTCTTGCACTACCCATATCATCAATATTAATCAAGCAGGACGTAGGGTTTTACCTCCATCGAGAGGGCCCGAACCTGGGTAAAACTTCGTGTACCTCTCCTCCTGTTACCATCCAGCCTAGACGCACAGTTTGGGACCCCCTACCCGAGATCCGCCGGTTTTGACACCGACATTGGTGCTTTCATTGAGAGTTCCTCTATGCCGTCGCCGTCAGGCCCGATGGCTCCTACGATCATCAATGGCGATGCAGTCCAGGGTGAGACCTTCCTCCCCGGACAGATTTTCGTCTTTGGCGGCTTCGCACTGCGGGCCAATTCACTTGGCCATCTAGAGCAGATCGAAAGCTAAGCCCCTGGCCGTCAGGTCAGATTCGGAAGTTTAAACTACACGGCTGACATCCGCGGGGACTTGATCTTCGACGGATTCGAACCACTGCCGAGCGCGCCGCACTGTCATGACGAGCACGATCTAACTCTGCCGCCGAACGGTGCCCTGGAGGCCGCACCCGCACCGGCTCCGACCCTTAGTTCGAAGTCAACTGTGCCGATCGAGGATGGGCGGTTGGACGCCACCTCGGGGGCTGCGATCCAAACGGCGATTGAGCCGAACACCAGCCCCGTACTCTGTGAGGCTCGTGACTCCAAGGAGCCGGACTCCTCGCCGGACTCTGAACCCATCGCGCCCCTGCCAGTCGAATCCGATTGGGCACCGATCATGGAGTTCACTTCCGCAGACATCTTTCAGCACTCGCCTTTCGGCGATATCCTGAAGTCACTAAAGTCTCTCTCTTTATCAGGAGAGCCCTGGTCGGACTACGGTCAGCAAGGTTGGGGTACGGACGATGAAGAAATTCAAAACCCACCCACCACCCACTTTGTAGCCACTGTCGACAACTTAATCGACATGCTCGACTTCGACTCCGAAGACATCGACGGTATGGACGCCGATGAAGGAGATGATGAAGAACCAGCGCCTACTAGGCCCTGGAAAGCCACCTCGTCATATGACATATACATGGTGGACACCCCAAAAGAGGGAGAGGGCGATGGAACAGCGGAGGATGACCCCTCCAAGAAACAGCCCAAGCGCCGGCATCAACGGCGCCGCTCAAAATCCCGCCAACACAAAAACGGTGATTCCAGCACGGGAGATAATAATACTCCGGAGAGTGCCGAAGAAAACCCCCTCCAGCAAGGTTTAGCACAGGAGGATGGAGAAACCAGCCCTCATGAGAGAGCGGCAGACAGAGAGGTCGAGGACGATAATTATATGCCTCCCTCCGAAGACGAGGCAAGCCTCGACAACGACGAATTCGTCGTGCTAGAGGATCCCGTTGAGCAAAAGCATTTCCAACGCAGGCTTATGGCCACGGCAAGAAGCCTCAAGAAAAAACAGCAACAGCTCAGAGCTGATCAAGATTTGCTGGTTGACAGATGGACTGAAGTCCTTGCGGCCGAAGAGCATAAACTCGAACGCCCCTCCAAGAGCTACCCAAAGCGCAGGTTGCTACCCCAATTAGAGGAGGAAGCACTTGACGCGGCCGACCGGCCATCTCGTGGCCGCGACAGAGAGGCCTCTCGGCCCTCCACTGAAGCCGCACCCCGTACCAAGGCACGGGAATATGCGCCGGACTTACGAGATATGTTGGAGGACAAGGCTAAACAAACAAGATCGATCTACGGATTGCGTGGGTGCCCCACGGCTCGAGACGGCATCCGTCACACCGACCACAAATTCGGCAGGGCCGAACACAGTAGACGAAGCTCACTGGAGCTATGTCATGATATAGCCCAGTACAGAGGCGCCGCACACCCACTCTGCTTCACAGACGAAATAATGGATCATCAAATCCCCGAGGGTTTCAAACCCGTAAACATCGAATCATATGATGGCACAACAGATCCCGCGGTATGGATTGAGGATTATCTCCTTCATATCCACATGGCCCGCAACGATGATTTCCATGCCATCAAATACCTCCCACTCAAGCTTAAAGGACCAGCTCGGCATTGGCTTAACAACTTGCCAACAGGATCAATCAGTTGTTGGGAGGACCTGGAAGCCGCATTCCTCGACAATTTCCAAGGCACTTATGTGCGACCCCCAGACGCCGATGACCTAAGTCACGTAATTCAGCAGCGAGATGAATCGGCCAGGCAATTCTGGACACGGTTCCTAACAAAGAAAAATCAAATAGTCGACTGTCCGGACGCTGAGGCCCTAGCAGCCTTCAAACGCAATATCCGTGACGAGTGGCTGGCCCGGCACCTTGGATAGGAAAAGCCGAAATCTATGGCAGCACTCACGACACTCATGACCCGCTTTTGCGCTGGAGAAGACAGCTGGCTTGCTCGTAGCAACAATATAACCAAGAACCCTGGTAATTCGGACACCAGGGACAGTAGTGGCAGGTCGCGTCGCAACAAGCAGAAGCGCCGCATTAATGGCGACAATGCAGATGATACGGCAGTTAATGCCGGATTCAGAGGCTCTAAATCCGGTCAGCGGAAAAAGCCAATCAAAAGGAATCCTAGGGGCCCGTCCAGTTTGGACCGAATACTCGACCGCTTATGCCAGATACATGGCACCCCCGAAAAGCCGGCCAATCACACCAACAGGGATTGTTGGGTGTTCAAGCAGGCAGGCAAGTTAAACGCCGAAAACGAAGACAAGTGGCTGCATAGCGATGACGACGAGGAGCCCCGGCCGCCGAACAACAGTGGATAGAAGGGTTTTCCCCCACAAGTGCGGATGGTGAACATGATATATGCAACCCACATCCCCAAGAGGGAGCGGAAGCGCGCGTTAAGGGACATATACGCGGTAGAGCCAGTCGCCCAAAAGTTCAACCCATGGTCCTCCTGCCCGATCACCTTTGATCGAAGAGATCATCCCACTAGCATCCGTCATGGTGGATTTGCCGCATTGGTTCTAGACCCAATTATTGACGGATTTCATCTCACTAGAGTCCTCATGGACGGCGGCAGCAGCCTGAACCTGCTTTACCTGGATACAGTGCGAAAAATGGGCATCGATCCCTCGAGGATTAAGCCCACCAAAACGACCTTTAAAGGCATACTACCAGGTGTAGAGGCCAACTATACAGGCTCAGTCACACTTGAAGTGGTCTTCGGATCCCCGGACAATTTCCGAAGCGAGGAATTGATCTTCGACATAGTCCCATTCCGCAGTGGCTATCATGCACTGCTCGGATGAACCGCATTCACCAAATTCAATGCGGTACCGCACTACGCATACCTTAAGCTCAAGATTCCAGGCCCTCGTGGAGTAATTACAATCAATGGAAACACCGAACGCTCCCTCCGAACGGAGGAGCAAACAGCAGCCCTTGCAGCGGAAGTACAAAGCAGCCTCTCCAGGCAGTTCTCCAGTCCAGCCATTAAACGTCCGGACACCATCAAGCGCGCCCGGAGTAACCTACAACAAGACCACCTGGCACGTTCCGAGCAGGCGTAGCAATGCGGCCCCAACCCCAACCCTCGCAAAAAGGCAACGTCAGTACTTCGCTTACATAACTACGCTTTAGAGATACCATGGGCACAGGGGGAGGGGCACCATCACGGCGCGCCCAATACATGGCTTAAACCGTACCAGGGGCTGCCGATTTTTTAATTTTCTCTTACTTTCAGGACTTCATCCTTCGGAAGGCCTGTTCGGCAGCTCAATTGCCGCACAAACGATGCAAGAACTAGGGAAGCAGACAAGCCACGCCGCACTACGGAACTCCCAGGTGGTCTCTATCACGAGCAGTATACCCGTTCCGCATACTATTCCGCAGCTTGCCCCTAGAGCAGACATGTTAAATAGTCCAACTTTTCGTTTATCGCACTACTTGTATCGTTCTGCTTCGATCGCAGCTATTTTTAAACAATGCATAACTTTTGCCTATTTTTTGCATTACCTTTTTTATATATGTTCCTTAACGACATGTTGCACCCGTACACGTTGGTACGGCCAAAATATGCCAGGGGCTTTAGTACCCCTCAACATGGTGTGAGAAGTCTGAACACTTTCACAAGTGCGGCACCCCGAATTTACAACATTGTATGCATTGGCTCCGAATCATGTCTTGGGTCAATAGTTGGGTTTGCCCGGCTCCTATGTTTTGGTGCCTTACGTTCCGCTATATCGGCTAAGGTAGCACTAGGAGAACCACTGCGATTGTGCCCCGGTTGAGCTGGGTTGAGCACCTCAGTGGAGAAAGCTAAAACTGACTGTCATGATGAAGCGAGAGCTGGTCGCTGTTCGAGAGGTTTTTCGAGTCCCTAAAGACTTATGCCGCTTAGGGCAAGGAGCCGGCTCTGTCCGGCCAAGGCGTGGATAGCACCCCGAACTCGGTCTTCCGAATACTAGGGGCTTCGCCGAAATTTAAAATTATAGAATTCTATGGCTAAGTGAGAGTGTTCACGCATTATAGTCCGATTGCCTTGTTCGTTGGGCTAAGCGCCTCCCTCGAAGGACCCAAACATGGGAAAAAGAGCGCTCAGGTTTATCCCCGAACACCGCAGCACTAGCGGCATGGGGGCAGAAGCCGACGACTCGCCATCTCTCAGAATTGATAAACAGCCGCACAGAGGGTAATATTTTAAATTCCAAACAGCATTGCTTAGCGCATATGAACAAGTTTTCAGTGTACATGATAAAACGAGCGAGTTTTACTCAAAAATTACATCCATAGAACATTCATCAGCCACAAGGCGGGGACCCTTCAGAACATCCTCATAGTAATTCTCGGGCTTGCGATGCTCCTTCCCCGGCGGTGGCCCGTCCTTCACAAGCTTCTCAGCATCCAGCTTCCCCCAGTGCACCTTAGCACAGGCAAGGGCCCTACGGGCACCTTCAATGCAGACGGAGCGCTTGATGACTTCGAGCCTTGGACAGGCCTCCACCAGCCGCCGCACCAGCCCGAAATAGCTCCCAGGCTGAGCCTCTCCGGGCCACAGCCGAACTACGAGGGCCTTCATGGCCTGTTCGGCCGCCTTGTGGAGCTCGACCAGTTGCTTCAGCTGGTCGCTCATGGGCACGGGGTGTCCGGCCTCAGCGTACTGAGACCAGAACACCTTCTCCGTCGAGCTGCCCTCCTCGGCTCGATAGAATGCGGCGGCATCGGATACACTCCGGGGAAGATCTGCGAATGCTCCTGGAGAGCTCCAGATTCGGGTAAGTAACAGGTAACTCACGTTTATGTGTTTGCTTTGCATAAAGAATGCCTTACCCGCCGCTATCTTCTTCACCTCATCCAACTCCTAGAGGGTGTTTTGGGATTCGGCCTTGGCAGATTTGGCATTTTCAATAGCCATCGCAAGCTCGGACGCTTGCGTCTTCGAGTCACGCTCCAAACTCTCATGTTTTTCCATGAGAGCCTGGAGCTCTTGCCGCACCTTGCCAACCTCGGCCTCATACTTCTCCCGCTCAGTGCGCTCTGAGGCCGAATTCTTCTCGGCCTCGTCCAGCGCTTGCTTAAGGGTCGCCACCTCAGACGTGGCCCCTACAATAGCCACGATAATCCTGTCATTTTTTGCAATTGCACCTTATATATATATATATATATATATATATATAACAAGGTATTTCTTACCTTCATTGTCCTCGAGCTGCTTCTTGGCACACTTGAGCTCTTGCTCGGACCTTTCGAGGTCCTGCTTTAGCGTGTCCACTTCCGCAGTCAGTGCGGCGGACGCAAGCAGGGTAGCCTGCACATGCATATTGACTCATTTTTGTTAGACTCCTGCGAATTCTTTGATCCTCTATTCGGCTTTTCTTCCCGAACGCCCAACAGAGCATCAGGGGCTACTGTCTATGCGGTAATATTATTTACACATTATTTACTTACCTTGAAGCCTGTCAAAAGGCTAGTACAAGCTTCAGTCAGTCCGTTTTTTGCGGACTGAACCTTCTGGACCACCGCACTCATAATAGCGCGGTGCTCCTCGTCGATGGAGGCGCCTTGGAGCGCCTCCAGCATATTGTCCGGCGCCTCTGGTTGGACGGAGGCCACCTCACGGTGGACTTGCTCCTCTTGCAAGGAGGTCCCCCGCCGGACTCTGGAACCTTTGAAGGTTCCGGAGCGGTGTCTGGCCCAGGGCTGGACTTGGAGCCCTGGGGGGTTTCATCCCCTTTACTCCTGGAGTCCGGGAGGTCGCCTTGCGGCGCCTCCAGGACCACCTCCTCTCGGATTGGAACCTGTTGGGACAACACTTCGGTGTCGTCCGTAGGGCGGGGGAGAGGAAGCCGTCGGAAGTGAGTTCACGTCCGACGAGTCCAGTGAGCCGCTCGACAATGCGTCGAGCCGGTCTTTGGGTGGGCTGCATGAACACATTCGACATAAGGGAAAGCTGTGCAATAAACGAATACTATGAATTACTTTGGCATCCGGATACTTACGATTTCGCCAGGGGCTTGGCCCTGGGCGCCCACTCCTCTCCGCCGTCGTCGGCGTCGGTGGAGTAATCTGGAGAAAGGGTTTTCCCCTTCTTGGACCCTTCGTCCTCCCCAGTTGGGGCGGCCTTCCTTTTCTTCCCTTCCCCCGCTGGAGGGGGAGGGGTCTCTTCTTCCTCCTCCTCGTCTTCTTGGGAGGAGTGCGTCTTGGATTCGTTGGATGGTGAATCTGACACCTCCAGGCGCCGGGCACTCTTTCGAGTCCCCGCGGCCTTTTTTGCGGCCTTCTTCTCCGGCACCACATAGGGTGCCGGAGCCAGCAGCTTCACCAATTGAGCGTCCGCTGGGCCTTCGAGCAAAGGTGTCAGACAGTCGATCTGTCCGGACTTCGCCTGCCAATCCTGTCAAAGGTAAGGGAGTTTAGATCCCGCACAGAGTTAAACTATGAAAAACTAGTGCCCTGTAAAAGGTACAAAAAACTTACCGCACTAGCATGATGCTGCGCGCTGAATCCGCGATCCTCAGTAGCGGATGAGGGAGCCTCGGCGCCTTTGAAAAGCACCTTCCAGGCATCTTCGTACGTCGTGTCAAAGAGCCTGCTCAGAGTTCGGTGCTGTGCCAGATTGAACTCCCACAGATTGAAGGCCCGTTGTTGACACGGGAGGCTCAGGCAGATGAGCATAACCTGGACTACATTGACAAGCCTGAGCCGCTTGTTCACCAGGGATTGGATGCATGTTTGCAGTCTGGTCACCTCCTTTTGGTTGCCCCACGACAGGCCCGTCTCTTTCCAGGACGTGAGCCGCGTTGGGGGTCCGGACCGGAACTCGGGGGCTACGACCCACTTAGGGTCGCGCGGCTCGGTGATATAAAACCACCCCGATTGCCACCCCTTCAGGGTCTCCACAAAGGAGCCCTCGATCCACAGGACGTTGGCCATCTTGCCAATCATGGCACCACCGCACTCCGCCTGGCTACCGCGCACCACCTTCGGCTTGACGTTGAAAGTCTTAAGCCATAGGTCGAAATGGGGGCGGATGCGGAGGAAAGCCTCGCACACGACAATAAACGCCAAGATGTTGAGGACAAAGTTTGGGGCCAGATCGTGGAAATCCAAGCCGTAGTAGAACATGAGCCCCCGGGCGAATGGATGCAGAGGGAAGCCCAGTCCGCGGAGGAAATGGGGGAGGAATACCACCCTCTCATGGGGCCTGGGAGTGGGGATGAGCTGCCCCGTTTCGGGAAGCCGGTGCGCGATGTCACTAGCCAGATATCCGGCTTTCCTCAGCTTTTTGATGTGTCCCTCCGTAACGGAGGAGACCATCCACTTGCCTCCCGCTCCGGACATGGCTGGAGAAGGTTGAGGTGGTAGTGCGGACTTGGGCGCTGGAGCTTGAGTGCGCAAAAATGGATAGGCAAAGGAGGAATAAGGCGTGGGTGAAAAGGTGAATCCTTGGCCCCTTATATGGGTGGACGCGACTACATGTCCCCACCAGCCTGGTAAAACTTGCTTATCTCCAAGCGTCGCAATCAAAGGCGCGGTTGGGTTACCCACGCCCGTATTGATGAGAATCCCGGAATAAGGGGGCATGATCTCTGCTTTGACAAGACGTGCCAAGGAAGCCGCCTCGCATGACGCGCTGAGGTGGGATAATTAAAACAACTTGGATAAAGGCTTGGCCGTGGTGTGTCGCACCACGGAATACGCCAGCAGATTAGATTTGTGTAAATATTATTCTCTCTACGGCAATATGTGGAAAACTTATTTTGCAGAACCGGACACTATCTTTGTGTTTAAAATCTTCTATGAAGTACTTGGAGGAGGAACCCGCCTTGCAATGCCGAAGACAATTTGCGCGCCGGACTCGTTGTCATTGAAGCCTGGTTCAGGGGCTACTGAGGGAGTCCTGGATTAGGGGGTGTTCAGATGGCCGGACTATACCTTCAGCCGGACTCCTGGACTATGAAGATACAAGATTGAAGACTCCGTCCCGTGTCCGGAAGGGACTTTCCTTGGCGTGGAAGGCAAGCTTGGCGATACGGATGTTCAGATCTCCTACCATTGTAACCGACTCTATGTAACCCTAACCCTCTCCGGTGTCTATATAAACCGGAGGGTTTTAGTCCTTAGGACAACATACACATCAACAATCATACCATAGGCTAGCTTCTAGGGTTTAGCCTCTCTGATCTCGTGGTAGATCTACTCTTGTACTACCCATATCATCAATATTAATCAAGCAGGACGTAGGGTTTTACCTCCATCGAGAGGGCCCGAACCTGGGTAAAACTTCGTGTCCCTCTCCTCCTGTTACCATCCGGCCTAGACGCCCAGTCCGGGACCCCCTACCCGAGATCCACCGGTTTTGACACCGACGGGATCCATGTATGAGAACATAGTGTGGACTTTGGTTGACTTTCCCGATGATCGGCAGACCATAGAGAATAAATGGATCTTCAAGAAGAAGACTGGCGCTGACGGTAATGTTACCGTCTACAAATCTCGACTTGTTGCAAAAGGTTTTCGACAAGTTTAAGGAGTTGACTACGATGAGACCTTCTCACCCGTAGCGATGCTTAACTCTGTCCGAATCATGTTAGCAATTGTCGCATTTTATGATTATGAAATTTGGCAAATGGATGTCAAAACTGCATTCCTTAATCGATATCTTAAAGAAGAGTTGTATATGATGCAACCATAAGGTTTTGTCGATCCAAAAGGTGCTAACAAAGTGTGCAAGCTCCAGCGATCCATTTATGGACTGGTGCAAGCCTCTCGGAGTTGGAATATATGCTTTGATAGTGTGATCAAACCATACGGTTTTATACAGACTTTTGGAGAAGCCTGTATTTACAAGAAAGTGAGTGGGAGCTCTGTAGCATTTCTGATATTATATGTAGATGACATATTGTTGATCAGAAATGATACTGAATTTCTGAATAGCATAAAAGGATACTTAAATAATAATTTTTCAATGAAAGACCTCGGTGAAGCTGCTTATATATTGGGCATCAAGATCTATAGAGATAGAACAAGACGCTTAATTGGACTTTCACAAACCACATACCTTGACAAAATTTTGAAGAAGTACGATCGAATCTCGGGCAAGTAACATACCGATGACAAAGGGAACAAGGTATGTTGTTATGCGGTTTGACCGATAAAGATCTTCATAGAATATGTAGGAACCAATATGAGCATCCAGGTTCCTCTATTGGTTATTGACCAGAGATGAGTCTCGGTCATGTCTACATAGTTCTCGAACCCGTAGGGTCTGCACACTTAACGTTCGGTGATGATCTGTATTATGAGTTTATGTGTTTTGATGTACCGAAGGTAGTTTGGAATCCCGGATATGATCACGGACATGATGAGGAGTCTCGAAATGGTCGAGACATAAAGATCAATATATTGGATGACTATGTTTGGACATCGGAATGGTTCCGGGTGAGTTCGGGCATTAACCAGAGTACCGAGAGGTTATCGGACCCCCCGAGGAGTGTATGGGCCTTATTGGGCCTTAGTGGGAGAGAGGAGGAGGCGGCCTAGGAGGGGGTGCCCCCCCCAAGCCCAATCAGAATTGGGAGGGGGGCCGGCCCCCTTTCCTTCCTCCCTCTCTCCTCCTTCCTTCCTCACCTACTCCTACAAGGAAAGGGGGGGGGGGGAATCCTACTCCCGGTGGGAGTAGGACTCCCCTAGGGCACGCCATAGAGGGCCGGCCCTGCCCCTCCTCCACTCCTTTATATACGGGGGAGGGGGCACTGATGAAGCTATGTACCTAGGGTAGGGTCATGGACCTGTCCAGCATAGCCTCCCCAAGGACATCTTTACAAAGAATCAGAAGTAGTCGAAGAGAAATCATCATCCACTCGACCGTGGAGATGCGTTCACTCGACCACCTTGAAGACACTCGACCACCAGAAGATGAGGAACCCTCCACTCTACAACGGTTAAGACTTAAACCATAGCATTATGAGCATTTATGACATTTACTGTAGACGTTACATGTAACGCCTTTCCTTTATGAGCATTGAACTCTGTGTAACGGAGGGGAGCTGGGGTCCTGCCGCACTCTATATAAGCCACCTCCCTCCTCTAGGACAAGGGTTCGCACTTTTGTAAACACACACACACACACATAATCCAGTCGACCGCCTCAGGGCACCGAGATGTAGGGCTGTTACTTCCTTCGAGAAGGGCCTGAGCTCGTAAAACTCGTGTGTACAACTACTCCATAGCTAGGATCTTGCCTCCTCATACCTACCCCCCATTCTACTGTCAGTCTTAGATCCACGACAGTTGGCGCCCACCGTGGGGCAGGTGTCTTAGCGACTTATTGGAGAAGTTGCAATTTTTCCGATCCCCATCATCATGGTTCCAGGCGGAGGTTTGGCTGAGGGCCGCGAGATCCGTCTCGGCGCGCTCGTGTTTGTCGCCGACGACTCCGCTTGGCTTCAGGAGGCACCACTCGACGTCGACGTGCTCCCCCCACGGGGCGACGTACTTTCACACGCGCGTCCGCGGCGTCCTCCTGCGGCAACCGTCGACCTAGTACCAGTCGACTCCAATGGCTTTCCCCCTCCCTGCGACCCGCCGGAACAAGCGCACCGGCCGGTCGAGGGTTCAACGGTGGGTGAAGCATGCGGTGGCCCGCCAGTCGGCCACCCCTCAAGTCACGGCGCTCGAGCCCGACGAGTCTCTCTACGGCCCGTTCGATCTGTCGATTGGCTCCGTAGAGACTGCATCCGAGTGCGTCAGCAATGACTCGGCAGCGGAAGTCTTGATGGTCAATGGACCACACGGTCCTCCTGGCTTCGATCGTGAAGACGGAGGTGACGTGAACGGCGATCCGTCGCGCGTTCACGAGGAGTACCACCCCGAGCCTCACTCCTCACAGCAGAGAGAAGAACTTCGTCGCTGAAACATGGATGCCCTGCATACTCCTATAGTTGGAGAAACGCCCGAGGCCCAGGCCTTGGAACAGGCTCGCTTGGCCAATCTGGCTGAGCGCACTCGGCTGGAGAACCTATAGCGCGCACTCGACGATCGCGCTCGTCAACGTGCTCCTGAGTCCAGCCGACGCCAACTTTTTCCACCTCCGGCTCAGGTATACCAGACACCGATCCAAAACCTAGCAGCTACTGCCTGGATAGCAGAGTCGATTCAACCTTCCCAGTCAGAAGCTGGCCGAGGTCTGGTGCAGATCAGGGCCTTGATCCGGGCAGCAGGAGAGCAGAATACGACCGTGTCTCAGTCGCGGGATAGGATCCATAGCAGATCTGTGGTCGCAGATACAGTCCAGTCGGCCCATAGCCCGAGATCGCCCTCGAGGCATGAGGGACGTGGAGGGCGGCATGATCAGTACAGAAACCAAGAGCAGTATGATCGTCGAGCCGATCGCGATGGTCGCCGTCGAGTGCCCACGCCTCCTCCAAGGAGTGGGTCATATGTGCCGCGGCCACATGAAGATAGGCGCCCTAACAGCGTCGGAAGAGGTATTCCAGTCCACCCCAGGGAGCCAGGCTTTGATGCGAGATCTATTCTCATACAAGGCTTGGTCGACAGAAATAGAGCTCACCGAGATGGCCATGACAGAGGCCCGCAAACCAGCAACAGGGTGCATGTCTCTGGCCCAGAGTGCTTCAGCAGAGCTATCAGAGCTGCAGTGATTCTCCCCAACTTCAGGTTGGCGACTGGAGTCAGTAAGTTCACCGGAGAGTCCAAGCCTGACACCTGGCTCGAAGACTACCGAGTGGCTATCCAGATTGGTGGCGGCAATGATGAGGTGGTCATGAAACACCTCCCTCTGATGTTGGAGGGCTCGGCTAGGGCGTGGCTGAATCAGTTGGTGCCTGGCAGCATCTATACTTGGGAAGATCTCGCCCGAGTGTTTGTCAGAACGTTTGAGGGTACTTGCAAGTGGCCAGCAGGTTTGACAGAATTACAGTGTTGCGTCCAGAAACCGAATGAAACTTTGAGAGATTATATCCAGAGGTGGATCACCCTGCACCACACGGTGGAAGATGTGTCTGATCATCAGGCAATTTGTGCTTTCAAGGAAGGCGTCAGGTACCGGGAGTTGAATCTGAAATTCGGTCGGACAGGAAACATGACTTTGACTTGGATGATGGAAATCGCCACCAAGTATGCCAATGGTGAAGAGGAGGAGCGACTGCGGAGTGGCAAGCACAAAGCAGTCACCCACGAAGCCGGAGGAGGAAACTCCAGTCAGAAACAAAAACGCAAGACCGAACCAGCTGCTCCGGGTGAGGCCTTGGCCGTGGTTCAAGGAAAGTTCAAGGGGAAGCCCAAAGGGCCGTGGAACCCCAAGAAAGTAAAAGATCAAGATGGAAATGACGTGTTGGATCTGCCGTGCCATATCCACACCAAAAAAGACAAAGAAGGTAGTTTCATTTACCCGAAGCATACCACTCGACAGTGTCGGCTCCTGATCCAGCAGTTCCGAGAGAAACATCCCAAGGAAAAGGAGAAGGAGCCAGACAAGGCTGAGAGTGAAGGGGAAGATGATGATGGTTATCCTCACGTGAATTCCACTCTGATGATTTTTGCTGATGTTGAAAACAAGAGTCCATTGAAAATCATCAACAGAGAAGTGAACATGGTCACTCCGGCGACACCCAATTACTTGAAATGCTCGCAGACTGCCATTACGTTCGACCAGTCTGATCACCCAGCGCACATCGCCACCCCTGGGAGGCAAGCACTGGTGGTCGACCCAGTGGTCGAAGGCACTCGACTGACAAAGGTCCTGATGGACGGTGGCAGTGGCCTGAACATTCTGTACGCAGAAACGTTGAAAGGAATGGGCATTCCGATGTCCAGACTCAGTGAAAGCCATATGAGTTTCCATGGGGTCATCCCAGGCAAGAAGGCTGCGCCCCTTGGTCAGATTGCACTCGACGTGGTTTTCGGTGATGCCAAAAATTACCGCAAAGAAAAGTTGACGTTTGAAGTCGTGGATTTTCAGAGTGCGTATCATGCAATTCTAGGCAGGCCAGCTTATGCACGATTCATGGCTCGACCTTGTTACGTGTACCTCAAGCTGAAGATGCCTGGTCCTAGAGGAGTGATCACTATCTCTGGTAATCGGAAAAAGGCGGAAGAGTGTTTCCAGAAGGGCTCAAAGATCGCCGATGCCCAGATGGCCGTGGCAGACCCAAGTGACTTGTTGTGAGCCAAGAAGCCAGCCACAGATTCAACATTCTAGTCATCTGGCGAGACGAAGTCTGTTCACATTCACCCGACGGACCCCAATGCAGCTCCGACCCACATTTCGACCACACTCGACTCCAAATAGGAAGAAGCGCTCATCCAGTTCCTCCGTGAGAACTGGGACATCTTTGCATGGAAGCCTTCTGACATGCTAGGTGTTCCCAGGGGACTGGCTGAGCATCGTTTGCGAGTCGACCCAAAAGTGAAACCAGTCAAAGAGCATCTTCGACGGTCCGCCGTCCAGAAAAGAAAAGCAATCGGCGAAGAGGTGGCTCGACTTTTGGCAGCTGAGTTTATCCGAGAGATTTACCACTCCGAGTGGTTAGCCAATGTTGTCATGGTCCCAGAGAAAGATGACTCACTCCGCATGTGGATCGATTTCAAGCATATCTATCGGGCCTGCCCGAAAGATCACTTCCCTCTCCCTCGCATCGATCATATAGTCGACTCGATTGCTGGGTGCGAGCGTTTGTCCTTTTTGGATGCCTACTCCGGGTACCACCAGATCCGTCTGTACGGACCCGACGAAATAAAGACAGCTTTTATCACCCTGTTCGGGTGCTTCTGTTATGTCACAATGCCATTCGGCTTGAAGAACACCGGAGCCACATTTATGCGAATGATTCAGAAGTGCCTGCTCACTCAGATCAGTCAGAATGTGGAAGCATACATGGATGACATTGTGGTCAAGTCACGTAAAGGTTCTGACCTGCTGACCGACCTCGCCGAAACCTTTGCCAACCTCAGAAGGTATGATATCAAGCTCAATGCATCAAAGTGCACGTTTGGAGTTCCAGGCAGAAAGTTACTCGGTTTTCTTGTTTCCGAACGAGGAATTGATGCTAACCCAGAGAAAGTAGGCGCTATACTTCGGATGAAACGCCCTGTGCGTGTGCATGATGTCCAGAAGCTTACTGGTTGCTTGGCTGCCCTAAGTCGATTCATTTCTCGCCTCGGTGAAAAGGCGCTGCCTCTTTACCGACTGATGAAGAAATCAGATACGTTCGGGTGGACTCCAGAAGCTGTACAACATTTGCAGAGCTAAAAGCCCTGCTTTCCACCCAGCCGGTGCTTGCTGCTCCAATCAGCAAAGAGCCTCTTTTGCTTTATATAGCAGCCACTGGACAAGTCGTCAGTGCAGTGCTTACGGTCGAGCGGGAAGAAGAAGGAAAAGCGTACAAAGTTCAACGCCCAGTTTATTATATTTCTGAAGTCCTGACCCCGTCGAAGCAGAAATATCCTCACTATCAGAAGCTTGTCTATGGAATTTACATGACCACGAAGAAGGTTGCACACTACTTCTCAGATCACTCTGTTACAGTCGTCAGCGGCGCTCCATTGTCAGAGATTCTGCACAACAGGGATGCAACTGGTCAAGTGGCAAAATGGGCGATTGAACTCCTTCCCTTGGATATCAAGTTTGAGGCAAATAAAGCTATCAAGTCCCAAGCAATAGCAGATTTCCTCGCCAAGTGGATCGAACAGCAACCGCCGACTCAAGTTCACTCTGAGCACTGGACCATGTTCTTTGACGGATCCAAGATGTTGAACGGTTATGGTGCTGGAGTAGTTCTGGTATCCCCCCGAGGAGACAAGCTCAGATATGTCCTCTAGATTCACTTTGATTCCTCCAACAATGAAGCAGAATACGAAGCACTCCTGCATGGGTTGCGCATGGCCATCTCACTCGGCGTCCGTCGCCTCATGGTCTACGGCGACTCAGATTTGGTAGTTAATCAAGTGATGAAGGAGTGGGACCTCAGAAGCCCAGCCATGACTGGTTACTGCAACGCGGTGAGAAAGCTTGAGAATAAGTTCGTGGGGTTAGAACTCCATCACATCCCCCGATAGAAAAATCAAGCAGCCGATGAATTGGCAAAGATAGGTTCCAAGAGAGAAGCCATTCCCAGCAATGTGTTCTTGGAGCATATTCACACGCCGATAGTTCAGGAAGACCCTTTCACTGAAGAGCCCCCACAACCCAAGAGCGCCATGGATCCGACTGAAGTCGAGGTCCCAGCTGTGGTCGACCTAATCATGGAGGTTCTGGCCATTACCCCCGATGGGACGGTGCCCTACATTGCGTACATCCTCAGGAAAGAGCTCCCAGAGGATGAAGAAGAAGCTCGACATATCGTCCGCCGATCTAAAGCTTTTACTGTGATAAGAGGGCAGCTGTTCAGAGAAAGTGTGACTGGAGTCGGTCAGAAGTGCATAACACCAGAAGAAGGTTGAATGATCCTCAATGACATCCACTCGGGGACCTGTGGCCACCATGCGTCCTCTCGGGCCATCGTGGCTAAAGCATACCGAGCTGGATTCTATTGGCCACGAGCAAATGAGATGGCGAAAGATATAGTCGACAGATGTGAAGGCTGTCAATTCTACTCCAATATGTCTCACAAGCCAGCGTCAGCCCTGAAGACCATTCCCCTCGTCTGGCCCTTCGCTGTTTGGGGACTGGATATGGTTGGACCGCTGAGGACCGGCAAAAGCGGCTTCACTCACGTGCTCGTTGCAGTCGACAAGTTTACCAAATGGATCGAAGCCAAGCCTATCAAGAACCTTGACGCTAGCACCGCTGTCAGTTTTATCAGAGAATTGACATTCAGATATGGAGTCCCACACAGCATCATCACGGACAACGGATCGAACTTCGATTCCGATGAGTTCAGAATTTTCTGCGCCTCTCAGGGCACTCGAGTCGACTATGCTTCTGTTGCTCACCCGCAGTCGAACGGACAAGCAGAAAGAGCCAATGGCCTAATCCTCAAAGGACTGAAGCCCCGACTAATGCGTGATCTCAAACACGCAGCAGCTGCTTGAGTTGATGAACTTCTGTCAGTTCTGTGGGGTTTAAGGACAACTCCTAATCGGTCGACTGGAAGAACTCCTTTCTTCTTAGTCTATGGAGCCGAAGCTGTTCTGCCAAGTGACTTGCTCCGCAATGCACCCCGAGTTGAACTCTTCTCCGAAGTAGAAGCAGAACAGGCCCGACAAGATTCAGTCGATCTCTTAGAGGAGGAAAGAGAGATGGCCTTGATCTGCTCGACCATTTATCAGCAAGATTTGCGTCGATTCCACGCCAGGAATGTAAGGGGTCGGGCCTTTCAAGAAGGAGACTTGGTTCTTCGAGTGGATCAGCAGAAACCACACAAGCTCGCTCCAACTTGGGAAGGCCCCTTCATCGTCACCAAAGTTCTCCACAACGGAGCATACCATCTTTACAGTATCAAGCATCAGAAAGATGAGCCACGGGCTTGGAACGTGGAGCTGCTCCGCCCCTTTTATACTTAAACACTCGTTCGAATAAAATGTAATAAGCAACACCTTTTGTAATTCGTTTATCAAAGACAAGAGCTTACGGTTCTCTCATTCGATTGTGTTGTTCTTATTCACTCCTGAAATCCCCCAGTGGGTGGGCTTAGTTCAGAATCCGTTCCGCCTAAGTTCGAAAAAATCCTACCGAGTGGAGAGCAGTCCTCCCACTCGGGGGCTTAGCTGCAGTCGAGCACTCGCCTAAGTTCTCTCACTAAGAGGCTTAACGGCAGTCCAGCACTCGCCTAAGTTTGAAAAAATCCTACCGAGTGGAGAGTAGTCCTCCCACTCGAGGGCTTAGCTGCAGTCGAGCACTCGCCTAAGTTCTCTCACTAAGAGGCTTAACGGCAGTCCAGCACTCGCCTAAGTTTGGAAAAATCCTACCGAGTGGAGAGCAGTCCTCCCACTCGGGGGCTTAGCTGCAGTCGAGCCCACTCGCCTAAGTTCTCTCTCACTAAAGAGGCTTAACGGCAGTCCACACTCGCTAGTTTGAAAAATCCTACCGAGTGGAGAGCAGTCCTCCCACTCGGGGCTTAGCTGCAGTCGAGCATTCGCCTAAGTTCTCTCACTAAGAGGCTTAACGGCAGTCCAACACTGCCCTAAGTTTGAAAAAATCCTACCGAGTGAAGAGCAATCCTTCCACTCGGGGGCTTAGCTGCAGTCAAGCACTCGCCTAAGTTCCCTCACTAAGAGGCTTAACGGTAGTCCAACACTCGCCTAAGTTTGAAAAAATCCTACCGAGTGAAGAGCAATCCTCCCACTCGGGGGCTTAGCTACAGTTGAGCACTTGCCTAAGTTCTCTCACTAAGAGACTTAACGGCAGTCCAGCACTCGCCTATGTTTGAAAAAATCCTACCGAGTGGAGAGCAGTCCTCCCACTCGGGGGCTTAGCTGCAGTCGAGCACTCGCCTAAGTTCTCTCACTAAGAGGCTTAACGGCAGTCCAGCACTCACCTAAGTTTGAAAAAAAATCCTACCGAGTGGAGAGCAATCCTCCCACTCGGGGGCTTAGCTGCAGTTGAGCACTTGCCTAAGTTCTCTCACTAAGAGACTTAACGGCAGTCCAGCACTCGCCTATGTTTGAAAAAATCCTACCGAGTGGAGAGCAATCCTCCCACTCGGGGGCTTAGCTGCAGTCGAGCACTCGCCTAAGTTCTCTCACTAAGAGGCTTAACGGCAGTCCAGCACTCGCCTAAGTTTGGAAAAATCCTACCGAGTGGAGAGCAATCCTCCCACTCGGGGTCTTAGCTGCAGTCCAGTACTCGCCTAAGTTTGAGACCCATCCCTATCCGCAAGGACGACGAGGTGCAGGTCGACTACAACCTTCTTCTTCGGAGCTGCGACACAAATACAACGTCCGCTCCATCCCTATCCGCAAGGACGATGAGGTGCAGGTCGACTGCAACCTTCTTCTTCGGAGCTGCGACACAAATACAATGTCCGCTCCATCCCTATCCGCAAGGACGACGAGGTGCAGGTCGACTGCGACCTTCTCCTTCGGAGCTGCGGCACAAATACAATGTCCGTTCCATCCCTATCCGCAAGGACGACGAGGTGCAGGTTGACTGCAACCTTCTCCTTCAGAGTCCGCTCCATCCTTATCCGCAAGGACGACGAGGTGCAGGTCGACTGCCACCTTCTCCTTCGAAGCTGCGGCACAAATACAACATCCGCTCCATCCCTATCCGCAAGGACGAAGAGGTGCAGCAAGCAAAGTCCATCCGAAGGCAAACACAAGCACATTCGGAGATAAACCAAATTCAGATAAATACTAAAAGGTTCCAAGCAGAGAATCAAAAGTACTCGGGCACCAAGTCTGAAGGAGTTTAACGGTTACAGAAACCACTCGGCATTTCGAAGGCAAATTTAAAGCGTATCCAAGTTTCATAAGATTGTTCACTCAGCCGGAGGAGGACTGGCAGGCTCCACGATGAGTCCAGATCGATCCCATCAGCGATCCGAGTGGCGGCAACAATGAAAGTCTCCATGAAGGGCTGGAAGTCATGCTTTTTGGTGTTAGCGACTTTGATCGCAGCCAGCTTGTCTTCACGAACCTCCTTGCAATGGACTCGCACCAGGGATAGCGCCACGTCAGCACCACACCGGGCGGAGGATTTCTTCCATTTTTGCACTCGGTCAGGGATCTCGTTCAGTCGAGTCATCAGAGATTCTAGATCATTCTGAAGCGTCGCCTCCGGCCAAAGCGTCGAGTCGATTCGAGAGACAACCTCCTTCAGGTGTGCGAGGTAGCTTGTGGCGCTGGCGATACGGGACTCCAGTCGGAGCACGTTCATCGCAGTTTTGTCGCAGACCGGGGAAGCGATAGGGTCCAGACCCATCTCGACCCTTCTAGTTTCTTCGTCAAAGTCTTGACAAAGTTCTGCAGCCAAAAGTCAGTTCAATCAACCGAGCAAAATCCGATGTCAAGCATCAACACAGTCGGATTAAAAGAAATACCTCCCAGCACGAGATAAAGCTTCTTGGAGAGGGTCCTCAGATAAGCTTCTGTGTCGTTCCTCTTGCGGATCACAGACTCCAACTTTTCGTTCATGGCGACCTTATCCTTCTTCAGGCTGGTCACTTCGCGGTTAGCTTCATTAAGACAAGAGGTCAGTCTAGTCACCTCTCCTTCAAGCGTTCCGACTGAAGCAAGCTTCTTGTCTGCGAGAGCGGTTTTGTCTTGGGCTGCTTTTTGCGCGGCGGCGAGGTCCGAGTCCTTGTCCAGAGCCAACTTCATTTTCTCTGCAAAAGAAATAATTGAATCAAAAAAGAGATCAAAGAGATACATTGAAATTCAGTCGGCAATCAGTTACCTTCCATACCAGCGGCCTCGTCTTGAGCTTTTTTCAGATTTTGCTGAGCCAATTCCAAGTCTAAGTTGAGTTGCCTCTGCTTCTCTTCGAGTTCGGCAAACTTGGAGATAAGTGTACAAGACTTATGCAGGAGGCAAGAGACAGATCAATCGATAGGTTCGAAGGCAGTTCATTTTTGAGTGAATAAAACCTAAAGAAGTGGACAACAAGCTGTGCAGACCCCACTCGACTGCCAGCAGTCGACCGCGGTCTCGGGGACTACACCCAGTGGGTGCACTTGGCGTGCCCCCACCGGTTTTGATCCCGCTCGCCCGGCCTGCCGGAGTCGAGTACAAGGAGTAAAAAAAAGAGAGAGAAAGAACAATTGCGCTGTCAAGAAAAGAAGAACTCAGACCACAGTCGACTGCCAGCAGTCGACCGTGGTCTCGGGGACTACACCCAGTGGGTGCACTTGGCGTGCCCCCACCGGTTCTGATCCCACTCGCCCAGACCGAGTGGAAGAGTGAAACTACCAAAAACGACAGCAACACCCAGTGGGTGCTCTAATTCAACGCGAACAACAAGAGATTGTGAAGAAGAAGATTTTTCGAGAACAAAAACAGTCGGAAAGTCTACTCACCTGGACATTGGCCCGAAGAGCGGCACTAGCGTCGTAGGCAGCCTGACTACTCTCGTGCACTATCTTCACCCGCTCCATCATCATATCAGCCTGTCGGATGGCTTCCGCAGCCGCTTCCGACTGGTTGTCTGGGACAGGGTAGCTGGTGAAAAAAATGTGCAGACGACCCAGGTGCGGCTGCTTGAGGCTCCGTGGCGTGGAGTTGGATAGTTGAAGGAACCACAGGCGCGGTCGACCGCATGGGATGCCCATTCGGCAAGGGTGCAGCGAACGTCACAGTGGCCCTGCCCACATCTTCAGCTTGACAGACGGGAGGCGTTGCAGTTGGTTCTTGCCGAGCCACCCTGCCAGCCGTTACCTTCTTGCTCTTCCTAGGCTTAGGAGCCACATCTTCGTCGTCGTCCGGAAGGTCAATGATGTTGGGCGGAGCTGCAAGACAGAACATTCGACCCCAACTGAACAACTCGACCCTAAAAATATCAAGAATCTAAATCGCAAGAGTTCATACCTGGGTTAGAGGTTACCGCATCCTCCATTTTCTCGTCCCAGTACTGGTATGAAGAGGTCCCTGACGTAGCAGCACTGCAAAGGCCCACATTCAATCGGTTACACCCAGTTAATCGAATCCGCATAAAGGACAGGTCAGATGGTTACCCGGAGATAGTTGGAACGGTCACTTTGATCCGAGGCAAAGTTTTGGGCGGTTTGGAAGAGATGGCTTTCGACACTTTCGGCGCTGGAAGCGGCGCGACCTTGGATTGCTTTGGAGGCTTCTCAGTCGGCGTCAGGGAAGACGTCCTGGGGAGCTTCGAGGATTGCCCGATCGGCGCAGCCACCAAGCCCGGAGCGCGTGCCGGGCATGAGTGTGCTTGGACCTCCTCTCCCTGCGAGGAGGCGAGTCGACTTCTTCCTCATCGGCCGATTCATCGCTCTCCTCGTCCTCCTCGGCTTCCGAATGCTCCTCGCCGCTCTCGCCCCCGCTCCCTTCTTCTTCAGCGCCAGGGTCCTGCACTCTGTTGGGCACCGAGTACATTTCAATGAGGGCCTGAAAGGATAACAATCAAAAGACATTCAATCGACCACAAACGGGACATCAAGTGGTGAATCGGAAAGATACTTGATAAAACAGAAATATACCTACTCCGGCTGGCGCGAGTTGTCGAATGGAATCACCCTCCTGGATCCCCGAGGGTTGTCTTTGTTGCCAGTGATTCCCCTCAACCAGTTCTCCAAGATATCCTCGCTAACCTCCTCCGGGTGGATCCGAGTGGTATCCTCGAGCCCAGAGTACATCCACATCGGATGATCGCGCGCCTTAAGAGGTTGAATGCGTCGACCGAGAAAGACCTCCAGCAGATCCATCCCGGTCACTCGCTCGCGGACAAGCTGGACGACCCGTTCAAACAGCTCCTTGACCTGCGCCTTCTTTCTGGAACTACCTTCAGAGGAGCAGGCTTCTCCACTCGGGCCAAGGAAAAAGGAGGAAGTCCAGTCGACTGGCCAGGGGTTGGCTGATCCTTGCAGTAAAACCAAGTCGACTGCCAGCCCCGGACCGAGTCAGGAAGGATCATCGCTGGGAAAGTACTCTTGCTCCTCATCTGGATCCCCAAACCACCGTACATCTGGATAACCCGCGTCCTCTCGTCACTCGACTTGGCCTTTTTGACCGACTGGGAACGGCAAGTGAAGATGTGTTGTAAAAGCCCCCAGTGCGGTCGACAGCCCAAGAAGTTTTTGCACATGGACACGAAAGCGGCCAGATAGACTATGGTGTTCGGAGTGAAATGGTGGAGCTGAGCCCCAAAGAAGTTCAAAAACCCCCGGAAGAAAGGGTGGGGAGGCAGTGAGAATCTGCGATCTACGTGGGTTGCTAGGAGGACACACTCACCCTCTCTAGGCTGCGGCTCGGTTTCTGCTTGATTGATATTGATGAGTATGGGGTTTACAAGAGTTGATCTACCACGAGATCATAATGGCTAAAACCCTAGAAGTCTAGCATGCATGATTATGATGCCTCTACGGACTAAACCCTCCAGTTTATATAGACACCGGAGGGGACTAGGGTTGTACAAAGTCAATTACAGAGAAAGGAATCTTCATATGCGCACGCTAGGCTTGCCATCCACGCCAAGGAGAGTCCCATCCGGACACGAGAGAGAGTCTTCTGTCTTGTATCTTCATAGCCCATTAGTCTGGGCCTTGTCCAACAGGTCGGACACCCGAGGACCCCTTAATCCAGGACTCCCTCAGTAGCCCCTGAACCAGGCTTCAATGACGAGGTGTCCGACGCGCAGATTGTCTTCGGCATTGCAAGGTGGGCTCCTCCTCCAAATACTCCCAAATGGCTCTCGAACATAGAGAACGTGTCTAGCTCTATAAAACAAACACCACATATATCCGCAGAGAGTACAATATTTTATGAGTTCAATCCACTGACAACTTTTGTAGCGTGACATCATGTCATAGCTCGGTCATTATTTTGAACCATTTTTTAGCCTTACGCCCCATGTTTCAAGATGTGGTTTTATTGGCACGTCTTGTCAAAGCAGAGATCGTGTCCCCTTATTGCGGGATTCTCATCAATACAGTCGTGGTAACCCAACCGTGCCGCCTGCACAATCCTTGGGGAATAGGCGAGTTTTAAGGCGACTGGGGAGGCGCTTGATATTCACTGCCTTTATAAAGGGATAAGGATTCACCTCTTTCACCCACACCCTCTTCCTCCCTGCCCATCCATTCTCGAGCTCCAGCGCCCAAACTTCCATCCTTTCCGCCTCCAAGAAGCACTCCAACCTTGTTCGGATCTGGAGTGCAAGGCAAGTGGATGGTGTCCTCTATCAAGGAGAAGGACATCACCAGGCTCCGGGAGGCCGGGTACCTAGCCAAGGAAATCGCCCAGCGGCTTCCGGCTAAGGGACAGATCGTCCCCACTCCAGAGCCCCATGAGAGGGTCATGTTCATCCCTCACTTCGTCCGTGGGCTGGGATTTCCTCTCCACCCATTCATCTGCGGACTCATGTTCTACTACGAGCTAGATTTCCATGATCTGGCCCCAACTCCTTCCTCAATATCTCAGCATTTATTGTCATGTGCGAGGCCTTCCTCCGTATCCCACCCCACTTCAGATTGTGGCTTAAGATCTTCAACGTGAAGCCGAAGGTTGTGGATGGCCAACATGCAAAGTGCGGAGGCGCCATGGTGAGCAAGCTGCCCAATGTCACATGGCCCAAAGGTACCTTCATGGAGACCGTGGGGTTGCAGCGGCAGTGATTCTACGTCACAGAGGCTCGCGACACCACCTGGGCCGCGGCTCCCGAATTCCAGTCCGGCGCCCTGATGCGGCTCACCTCCTGGCTAGAGAAGGGCCTGGGCTGGTCTTCATCGGACGAGCTGACAACACTCCAGACGCGCATCAAGTGCATGGTGGACAAGGACATCAAGCTTGTCAATGTGATTCAGGTGATGCTTGCTCGTCGGATCCTGCCGTGCCAAAGCCGGACTTGCCACTTGTGGGAGTTTGATCCGGCCAAGCACCGGACCTTGCAACAGTTCTTCGGCACCACGCACGAAGACATCTGGAAGGTGCTCTTCAAGGCCAACGAGACATGGCCGACGACGACTGAGGACCGCGGGCACGACCTGGCCCATCCTACTAGTGCGGCAGGTTTTCCATATTTCAAGGTGTACCCTTTACTTGCATACTCAAGGAAGATGTCTAAACTTTCCTGTTTGTTTTTTCAGGGCTGGACAAAGAAGGCGGAGCGGATTCAGTGTCCGGCTCCGCTGCCTGAAGAACCAGCTATCTCGCTTCTGACGAAGATGATGGTTCCGGCGCCCTATCAAGCGCCGAAGAAGAAGGCCAAGGGGACCAGGGGTGGTCTCTGCCGTAAGGGCACTTCGGACGTGACGTTCGAAGATGCCGACACCCACTCCCCTCCCGCCACCGACGACGAGGAAGAGGAGGAAAGCGATTCTCCCTCTAAGGGGGGAAGGAAGAAAAGGGCGGCCTCCCTGCATCTGGAGGTTGAGGTGTCCAAGAAGGGGAAGGCCTCCGCCGCGGAAAACCCCGCATGGGACATTGACAGTAGCCCCGAGTGGCGCCCCAGGGATAAGCCCCTGGCCGAATCGTAAGTACTCAAAGACGCACTCAAATATCCATCTCTTTTACTTTATAGTTTTGACATGTTAAATCATGTACTTGCAGTCCGTCTTGTTCCAAACTCGAGTGATCCTCTTCTTCGGGAAACTCACTTGATCCGAAGGTGTTGGACAACGGGTCTCTTCTGGCGGCCTCCTCTCCCAAGACTGTGGAAGACGCCGAAGTGCTGTCCCGAAGGACACTCCCGGCTCAGGGGGAGGCACAGGAGGCCGTCACGGGGGCGCCAGAGGACAATACCTCGGCCACCGGACACATGGGGGAGCAGATCACCATGGAGGCTGGCGATGGGGACCATCTCCAATTCGGCCCCCTGCCAAATACGATACTGGAGACCTATACGGCTCCAGAATCCGGCAGCCAGCCTCCTTCAAAGGAAGGAGTACTGCTGATTCCACCGGTGACCTCGGTCCATCCAGAGGCACCGGATACTCTATTGGAAGCGCTCTGAAGTTCTTCCATTGTTGAGGAACACCGTACCCTCATGGGAACGGTGGTTGACAGGGTTTAGTCTACCAAGAGCAAATTGACCAAAGCCTGCACAAGCCTTCTAACAGGCTTTGAGGTAAGCGATGCAATTATATAAAAAGAATGTCATAGTATAGACAGTAGCCCCTGAGACTCTGTCCGGTGTTTGGAAAGAAAAGCCGGACAGAGGATCAAGTAATTTTCGCAGGAGACTAACTAAATATGTTTTATGTGAAGAAGCAGGCGTCGTTGTTGGCCGCAACCTCTCATGTTGCTGAGGTCTCCGGACTGAAGCAGAGTCTGGAGCGGGCCGAGGAAGAACTCGGTCATGTAAAAAGGCAGCTAGAAGACAAGCAAGGTATGCAATGACCTTGTGTATATCCGGAAAGGATGAATGATTTGTGCTGACCATAGTGCCATGATATATATTTAGGGGGGGCGGCCGAGGTGGAGGCCCTCAAGAAGGCGCTGGCCGAGGCCGAGGAGAGAGCGGCAAAGGAACAAGCCGCCCGTGAAAAGCATGAAGCCCGGGTCGGTGAGGTCCAGCAGGAGCTCCAGGACGCCGTGAAGAAATACGAGTCCTTGGAGCGCCACGTTGCGGATCAAGATTCTGAACTCGCCAAGGCCCGCCAAAGTGCACAAGATGCCCGGGCCGAAGCCCAAGGCGTCCTCCAGGAGATCCAAGAGGCCAGAAAAATCGCGGCTGGTAAGGCCTTCATTATGCAGAGCAAATATGTGAAGAAGAGGTATATCTTACTAACCCGGATTTAGAGTTCTCCAGGAGCATTTGCGGATTTACCATGCAGTGTTGCGGACGCTGCAGAGTTCTTTCGAGCCGAAGAGGGGAGCTCGACGGAGAAGTTGTTATGTTCACAATACCTTGCGCTGGAACATCTGGTGCCCTTTAGCGATCAGCTAAAACAGCTAGTGGAACTACATAGGGTGGCCGAACTAGCCATGAAGGATTTGGTAATCCGGCTATGGCCTGCCGAAGTCATACCCAGCATCTACTTCGGACTCGTGAAGCGGCTGGTCAATGCCTGCCCCCGGCTTGACGTCATCAAGTGGTCGGTCTGCATCGAAGGTGCGCGGATGGCCTTCGGCCATGTCAAGATACAGTGGGCGAAGATGGACGCCGTCAAGCTTGCGACCGAGGGACCGCCCGCTGGCAAGGAGCACCGCACGCCAGAGCGGTATTGAGGGAGTCCTGGATTAGGGGGTCTCCGGACAGCCGGACTATGTCCTTTGGTCGGACTGTTGGACTATGAAGATACAAGATTGAAGACTTCGTCTCGTGTCCGGATGGGACTCTACTTGGCATGGAAGGCAAGCTAGGCAATACGGATATGTATATCTCCTCCTTTGTAACCGACCTTGTGTAACCCTAGCCCTTTCCGGTGTCTATATAAACCGGGGGGTTTTAGTCCGTAGGACAAGATACAATCATACTATAGGCTAGCTTCTAGGGTTTAGCCTCTCCGATCTCGTGGTAGATCAACTCTTGTAATACTCATATCATCAAGAATAAATCAAGCAGGACGTAGGGTTTTACCTCCATCAAGAGGGCCCGAACCTGGGTAAAACATCATGTTCCCTGCCTCCTGTTACCATCCGCCTTAGACGCACAGTTCGGGACCCCCTACCCGAGATCCGCCGGTTTTGACACCGACATTGGTGCTTTCATTGAGGATTCCTCTATGTCATCGCCGCTAGGCTTGATGGATTCTATGATCATCGATAGCGACGCAGTCTAGGGTGAGACTTTTCTCCCCGGACAGATCTTTGTGTTCGGCGGCTTCGCACTGCGAGCCAACTCACTTGGCCATCTGGAGCAGATCGAAAGTTACACCCCTGGCCACCAGGTCAAGTTTGGAAGCTTAAACTACACAACTGACATCCGCGGAGACTTGATCTTCGACGGATTCGAGCCCCTGCCTTGTGCGCCGCGCGGTCATGATGAGTACGATTTAGCTCTATTGTCGGACCGTATTCAGGAGATCGTACCGGCAGCCGCTCCGAGCCTCAATTCGGAGCCAGTTGCGCCATCCATGGACGGGTGGATGGACCCCGTCAAGGAGGCCGTACCCTCAGCGGCGATCGAGCCGAATATCAACCTTACCCTTCATGAGAGCCGTGTTGCCAAACTGCCGGATCCTTCTCCGGCAACGGACTCCGAACCGCCCGCGCCCCTGCCTATCGAATCCGATTGGGCGCCGATCATGGAGTTTACCTCCGCAGATATTTTTCAGCACTCGCCTTTCGGCGACATACTGAACTCATTAAGGTCTCTCTCCTTGTCAGGAGGATCCTAGCCGAACTACGTCTGGCAGGATTGGGATGCAGATGACGAAGAAATTCGCCGCCCACCCACCACCCACTTAGTAGCCACCATCGATGACTTAACCGACACGCTCGACTTCGACTCTGAAGACATCGACGGTATGAACGACGCTGCAGGAGTCGAAGAGGAACCACTGCCCACAGGGCACTAGACGCCCACTTCATCACATGACGTATACATGGAGGACACACCCAAAGAAAATAACGACGAGGAACGGAAGGACGCAGCGACGGGTGGTTCCCTCGAGCAGCAGCCAAAGCGGCAGTGTAAACGCCGCCCCAAATCCCGCCCCGACAGAAACAACGATCACATAGACCCAACATTAGAGCAGGGTGATCCATTTCCCAACCACGGTAACACGGAAAATCAAGTCGAACAACCCAACCCCGTCGAAGATAACAGTCCGGACGACATCACACCAGATAGGCGCCAGGAGCAACATAATGCCCACCAAAGGCTTGTTGCCACGACGAGGAGTCTTAAAAAACAGAAGCAAACGCTCAAGGCTACACAAGACACACTCAAAATCAAATGGAGTAAAGTACTCAACACAGTAGCAAAGTACGGCAGTAATCACCACACCAAGAGCTACCCGAAGTGGAAGTTGCTACCGGAATTCGATGAGGAGGCCTTAGATCCCCCGCAACCAAAAACTGAAATGGCCATCCGGCCATATAGACGACCTCACGACCAACATAAAGCGGCGAACAATGCCGCACATAAGCCAATACGCGACCCACACGAGGGCTTGCATCAAGCGCGCTCCAGCATACGATGCAACACAACAAACATCCGAACACCATGGTACACCCAGATACAGGGGTGCCGCACACCCCCTATGTTTCACCGATGAGGTGCTGGACCATGAATTTCCAGAAGGATTCAAAACCGTAAACATAGAGGCATACAACGGAACAACAGACCCTAGGGTCTGGATTGAGGACTATATCCTCCATATCCATATGGCTCGAGGAGATGATCTCCACGCCATTAAGTATTTACCCCTCAAGCTCAAAGGGCCAGCTCGGCACTGGCTTAAAAGCCTCCCCGAAAGGTCCATTGGAAGCTGGGAAGAGCTCGAAGACGCCTTTCGGGCAAATTTTCAAGGGACATATGTCCGATCACTGGATGTAGACGATTTAAGTCACATAACTCAACAGCCCGGAGAGTCAGCCCGAAAGCTTTGGAACATGTTTCTTACTAAAAAGAACCAAATAGTCGACTGTCCGGATGCTGAAGCCTTAGCAGCCTTTAAGCACAACGTCCGAGACGAATGGCTTACCAGGCACCTCGGCCAAGAAAAGCCAAGAACAATGGTAGCATTAACAAGCCTCTGACCCGCTTTTGCGCGGGCGAGGACAGCTGGTTAGCCCGGTGCAGCACCAGCGACCCAAGTACATCCGGAGTTAGAGATGGAAATGGGAAATCACGACGCAACAAAAATAATAAGTGCCGGAATAAAGAAGACAACCCGAAGAGCACGGCGGTAAACGCCGGGTTCAGAAGCTCTCGGCCAGGTCATCAAAAGGCGCCCTTTAAAGGCGCCAGAGATGAACTGTCCAGCTTAAACAAAATTCTGGACCAAATATGTTAGATCCATAGCACCCCCGATAAATCTGCAAATCATATCCACAGAGAATGTTGGGTCTTCAAGCAGTCCAGCAAGCTCAACGCCGAACATAAGGGGCAGGATACACCAAGCGAAGACGAGGATGAGCCTCGCAAGAAAAACACTGGGGAACAGAAGAAATTTCCACCAGAAGTCAAAATAGTAAATGCGTTACACGTGATAAAGGGGAGAACCAAAGCGGCACTCCCAGTCAAACATGCCCAAGGGCCTATCACCGCGGAGTTCTACCACTGGCCGTCTCAACCGATCACCTTCGTCCATCAGGATTACTCAGCAAGTATCCAGAACGCAGGGTGGGCTGCCTTGGTATTAGATCCAATAATTGACGGATACCACTTCACACGAGTCCTGATGGACGGCGACAACAGCTTAAACCTGATATATCAGGACACAATCCGCAAAATGGGGATAGACCCAACGAAAATTTTCCACAACAATACTACCTTTAGAGGCGTAACGCCAGGCCCAGGGGCTCATTGCACGGGCTCCCTGCTACTAGAGGTTATATTCGGATTCCCCGATAACTTCCGTAGCGAAAATTTAACCTTCCACATTGCTCCGTTCCAAGGTGGCTATCAAGAACTACTTGGACACGAAGCTTTCGCTCGCTTTAATGCAATACCACATTACGCTTCCCTCACACTTAAGATGCCTGGTCCACATGGCATCATTACAGTAAATGGAAATATTGAGCGATCCCTGCACGCCGAAGAGAGTGCGGCTGCCTTGGCAGCCGCACACTAAAACGGCCTCACCAACTAAAGCATTCGATAGGTCATCAAGACCACGGACACGGTTAGACGAGTCCAGCGCAGCTATATGAAATTCATACAGGTTTGATGGCCATACCCCTATTACAAATACAAGGGGCTCAACGCACGCAGACAAGTGGCAATTTTTACTCATCTTGAACTGTAGATGGTTTCTTTAAACCGACCTTTTTGCACGACAACTTTTCACCTAAGTTCCTCTCTTTTACAGATGACAATCGTGCTACACCTGTCCAGGATACGGCACAATGGAGACACAGGCGTAGACGTGCAGCAGGGACCCATTCCAAGGATTCTTTTTAGATTAAGACCCTGCGTCAACCTTTTTTACTGTCTCTTGTTGATACACATCCCTCGGATTCTTAGTACAATTGAGAAGGATGCTGACGTCTTGGCATGTGGCCACGTTAGAACAATGCACATACCTGGACATTAGGGGCTTCTTACAAAGGGCACTATTTAGGCCCGGTTTACACCATAAAGACTGAATAACTTAGGGAGTGTTCGGCGTCACGAGTTTGGCGTTATATGCATCAGCTCTGAATCATGTCTCGGGTCAAATGTTGGGTTTTCCCGGCTCCTGTGTTTTGCTGCCTTACGTTCCGCTCTATCGGCTAAGGCGGCACGAGGAGAACTACTGCGATTGTGCCCTGGTTCATCCGGACGAGCACCTCAGTAGAGAAAGCCGAAAACTGACTGTCATGATATAGCGCGAGACTGGTCAACCACTCGATGACCTATCAGAATCCTAGAGTTCCTCCGCCTTAACGAAGGGCCGTTTCCCGGTCGGGCATGTATGCACCCCGAACTCGGGTGAGTGCGGTGCCACCAGGGGCTATATAGTAGCCCCACTGTCAAACTCATATGGCTAAGTCAAAGTGCTAAAGCATTATAGTCCGGTTGCCTAGTTCGCTGCGCTCTCACCTCCTAAGTAGGACCAAGACATTGGATTAAGTGCGAATACGCGTCTTCTGCGAACACCCCAACATTATATGCGTGGGGGCTGAAGCCGAAGACTGCAATCTTTCAGGTTATACACATGTATACATAAAACGGCCGCACAGGAGGCATCACAATACTTTCGGGCAAAAGTATAAATACAGCCTTGATAAAATTAATAAAACATTGTTTTTACAATGGGAATACATGTCACTCAAACATAATATTCTTAGAGCACTGGGCCTCTATCAAACGAGCACCCTCAAGAACTTCTTCAAATAGTGCTCGGCAGCCACTCGGCCTATGGCCGAACCTTGCGCCGCAACAGTGGTAGCATCCATTTCCGCCCAGTATGCTTTGACACAGGCAAAGGCCATTCGCGAGCCTTCTATGCACGCCGACCTCTTCATCGCATTGATGCGCGGCACTGCACCAAGGAACTGCTGCACTAAGCTGAAATAGCTGTTCGGCTTCGGGTTTTTCGGCCACAGGTGATCTACGACGGACCTCATGGCAAGTCCGGACAATCTATTGAGTTCGGCCCATTCGGCAAGCTGATCAGTTAGTGGAAGCGGGCGCTCTGGAATGTTAAATTGCGACCAGAATAGCTTGTCCACTTCATGATCTATTTGATCTCGGAAGTATTCGGCTGCATCAACAGCACTCGCCATCAAATCCAGATATGCGTCTGCCGAACTCCACAGCCGATCTAGAGGGGTGTACCGCAGATCTCCGAATTTCCCCCGCAGCAAAAAGGGCTTCCCAGCCACAATATCACTGGCTTCACGCAACTCCTCCTTCTTCGCTCTCATGACAGAGCGGGTGTCTTTGGTCGCCATCGTGGCCTTTTCGAGGTCCGTTGCCTTCGTTCGGTTTTCTTCTTCAAGGACCTGACAACGGTCGGCAGTATCTTTTAACTCTATAGCCATCTTGGCCATTTCCTCTTTGCTCTCGCATTGCGCAGCCTTCTCGGCTCTTAACTCTTCGACCGCCTTCAAAGCAGCCGCGTTACTACTCCTTGCTTGTTCTTTGGCTCAGGCAAGTTCTGCCCGAAGGGTTTCCACGGTGGCAGCTCCATCTGCAGTCACAACATATTAAAGATACTGGCATCATGCTTGTCTTACTATGTGACATTCACCAGAAAATATCACTTACCCTGTGCCTCGTCAAGCCGCTTGTTAACAAGCTCGATGTCGGCATCCGCCACATCCAGTTGCCGCTTTAGTTCGACAAACTCATAAGTCCGGCTAGCCACCGGAGCTTCCACCACCTGCACATAAAGGCGGTATGGTTATTACCTAGAACTACGATCCTCTATTTGCCACCGTTCTCGGTGATAACCAGAGTCTCAGGGGCTACTATCTACACCGGGCACACCTAAAAATGTGCGGTACCATCACAAAGGTATATCATTTTACGTACCTCAAAGCCCTTTAGTAGACTCATAAAGGCGTCATGCAACCCGCTTTCGGCGGATGAGATCCTTTCCATCACTGTACCCATTAACGTACGGTGTTCTTCCGAGATGGTCACTTGCTTTAGCCGATCCGTCAGTGTGTCCGACCGCATAACAGACGGCGCCGGACTCTTTTGTCTGCCCTCTTCATGAGCCGGATGCTGGGGACTTCGGGTGACTATGGGATTATCTTCTGGCCTCACCGGACCCTGAGAGTCCCTCCGTGACGATACTTCATGGTTGCCTGCTTCTTGTGCTGGGGAGTCCGGGGGTGGCGTTTCGCTCTCCATCATCTCCGGAAGAAGGTCCCCTGAAGACGAGCTCTGTCGAGAAGGGCTAAGATCTGAACTACAAGATAAATGCTTCGGTTATTTTCCTCGGAAGTAAGGTAGAATATCTCTACTATTAAGTAAATTTTGATCACTTACGACCCGTTAGAGGGCTGATCCCCGTACGAACTTTGTGCGGCAAAAGCACCCTCCGAGACGGGATCCTCTGGTGGAGTTTTCTTCACCCGTTTGGAAACCTTGGTTTTCGGATCATCAGAGGTAGTCCCCTTCCTCCCCCGGGGCGAAGGAATGTCAGACTCCTTCTCTTGGCTATCCTCCCTCATGGAGGCGCTCCTTCCTTCGGTTGGAACAGATAGCGGTGGAGGCCCGCTTTGGCCCTCTTTATCCCTCCTTCATCTTCCTTTGCGGGCACCAGGAAAGGTGTTGGCTCGAGCATCTTTTCCAGCACCGGATTGTCCAAACCTTCAGGAAGGGGAGCCAAACACTGGATCATTTTCGCCTTTGCTATCCAGTCCTGGTCAAAGAGAGATCCTTTAGAATGATGTCCTGATAAAAGAAAGACAGTGTGTTTGGCTAGAGGGTTACTTACTTGGGCCGCGGTGCGGTTGCTGCTCAGGCCCACGTCCTTGGAGGTGTCCGGACACTCTATCTGGGGTTCGAAGAACGACTTGTACATCTCCTCGTGCGTCAGGCCGAGGAAATTCTGAATAGCGCGCGGTCCTTCTGGGTTGAATTCCCATAAACTAAGGGGCCGGCGTTTGCAAGGCTGGACTTGACGAACCAACATGACTTGCACTACCATAACCAAACTAAAATATACCTCGAAGAGATCCCGGATGCGGCTCTGCAGTATGGGCACGTCCTTGGCTGGACCCTAGCTCAGCCCCCTGCTGATCCATGACATCAGTTGTGGTGGAGGGCCCAAGCGATGGAGGATGGCATCCACCGGCCCTGGAGGCTGGATCCGGACATGATTGAAGGCCCGAAGCACCTGACCTGGGCTTTGGGTGTTAGAAATCGAGGCGGGGGAAGGATTCGATTGAGCATGGGAGGAAAAAAAGTAAAAACATTGACCCTTTATAAAGAGGGTGAATATCAAGCATCCTCCTCGTGGCCGTTTGGGACTTGCCTAAAATCTAGGAGTCCTAGGTGCGGTTGGGTTACCCATGCCCTATTGATGAGAATCCCGTAATAAGGGGGACACGATCTCTGCTTTGACAAGACGTGTCAAAAAACTGCCTCACGTTATGTGCGGGGCTAGTTAAAGGAAATGGTTCGAATAATCACCGGGCCATGGCATAATATCATGTTGCCAAAAAAAGTCAGCAGATTAGATTTGTGGAAATATTATTATCTCTACGGTGGTATGTGGAACTTATTTTGCAGGGTCAGACACTATCCTTGTATTCATATTTTTCCATGGTGTATTCGGAGGAGGATCCCGCCTTGCAATGCCGAAGAAAATACTGCGCGCCGGACTCATCGTCATTGAAGCCTGGTTCAGGGGCTACTGAGGGAGTCCTGGATTAGGGGGTCTCCGGACAGCCGGACTATGTCCTTTGGCCAGACTGTTGGACAATGAAGATAAAAGATTGAAGACTTTGTCTCGTGTCTGGATGGGACTCTACTTGGCGTGGAAGGCAAGCTAGGCAATACGGATATGTATATCTCCTCCTTTGTAACCGACCTTATGTAACCCTAGCCCTTTCCGGTGTCTATATAAACCGGGGGGTTTTAGTCCGTAGGACAAGATACAATCATACCATAGGCTAGCTTCTAGGGTTTAGCCTCTCCGATCTTGTGGTAGATCAACTCTTGTAATGCTCATATCATCAAGAATAAATCAAGCAGGACGTAGGGTTTATCTCCATCAAGAGGGCCCGAACCTGGGTAAAACATCGTGTTCCCTGCCTCATGTTATCATCCGCCTTAGACGCACAGTTCGGGACCCCCTACCCGAGATCCGCCGGTTTTGACACCGACAGGTATTTTGATGATGTCCTCAAGGGATCCCGCATTGTAGAGGGCCAGTGCTCAAAAGACATTATCTTTGAGTGAGTACCTTCATGTTATCCCCCCTGTATGATGAAAACAAGACTGATGTGTAATATAATGCTTGCTGTTTATTTTGGAATTTTACCTCCTGTGCGACCGTTTCTATTAAATCTTAGAGTTGGCCAGTCATCGGCTTCAGCCCCCACGTAGGTAGTACGGGGTGTTCAGGATGGAATCTAAGCACTCTTGATCCAAGAAATTGGTCTTGAAGGAGGTGTTTAGCGCAACAAACCAGGCAATCAGACTATGTGGCTTTATCACCCTCACTTAGCCATATGAGTTTGACAATAGAAATGTAGGCGCAGCCCCTAGTATTCGTTAGTCCGGACTAGAGTGTTGTAGACACCTGATCGGGTGAAGGCCGATCCGTCGCATAATGCGGAAAATCGCAAGAGTTTTTAACCTCCGAAGAGATGACCGGCTCACGCCGCATCATGACAGTCAGTTTTCGGCTTTCTCTACTGAGGTGCTCATCCGGATAAACCAGGACACAATCGCAGTAGTTCTCCCTTTACTACCCTAGACGATAGAGCAGAATGTAAGGTAGTAAGAACAGGAGCTGGGCAACCCAACTATTGACCAAAGACATGATTCGGAGCCAATGCATATAATGCTAAATTCGGGTGGCCGAACTATACTGTAAAAGTGTTCGGACTTGTTGCCATAGCATGGGGCGCAATAAAGCCCCTGGCGAATTACGACGTACCAAAGTGTACAGATGCAAAAATAGAAATAAAAATGAAGTAGTAAGCTAGTGGCACGTAAGTTGGGCCACAAATTGTTTCCATTATAATTTTTCTTAATACGTCAAAGCATATTTGTACAAATAGTGCGATAAGCAACAATGGCTATTTAACATGCCGAGACCAAGGGGGAGCTGCGTACGGATCCTGAACACAGGTAGAATGATCGTTAATAAGAACATCTAGAGATTTCCCCACACGTCTGTGCTACTTGCCACCTTGGTATACCCGTCCTTCGAAGGGACCGATTATCAGGCCGTCGAGAGGGGCCTGTGAAAAGAAACCTGAAAGGGATAAAAAGAAAATTTAAAAGTATGTGTGTCCCGGGAAGGTCGAGCCATATTGTGGACCACGGTATGGTAATGCCTCCGTCTCTGCCCATGGTATTTTTAGTGCGTAGTTATGTACGCGTGGTACGTATGCCGCCACTTGATCGGAGCTGAGACGGAGGTTGAATTGCTAGTCTAACTCCTGATGAGCCGGACTGTCATGCTGCGGAGTAGTCCGGACCCGTTTGACAGTGTCTGGGAGTTTGGCTGCTGAATTAAAGTTCTGCTTTAAAAGGCCGCTCTGTACTTCCGCTGCCAGGGCCGCGGTGTGCTCCTTGGTATGGAGGGAGCGCTCCGTGTTTCCATTGAATTTTATGACACCGCATGGTCCGGGCATAGTGTGACACCGCGTTGAATCGAGCAAACGCGGTTCGTCAGAGTAGTGCGTGATAGCCGCTGCGGAAGGGGACGATATCGAAGATTAACTCTTCGCTTCGGAAGTTGTCCGGAGATCCAAAGACGACCTCCAATGTGATTGAGCCTGAGCAACGGGCCTCTACACCTAGTATAACTCGTTTAAAGGTAGTTTTGGTGGGCTTGATCCTTGATGGATCGATGCCCATTTTGCGTACTGTATCCTGATAGAGCAGGTTGAGACCGCGGCCACCATCCATGAGGACTCGAGTGAGGTGGAATCCATCAATTATTGGGTCGAGAACCAGTGCAGCTGAACCACCTTGACGGATACTGGTCGGATGGTCCCTGCGATCAAAGGTGATCGGGCATGACGACTGATACGTCCATCTTGCATCATGCTTTTATATCAATATTTATTGCATTATGGGCTATTATTTCACATTATGTCGCAATACTTATGGCTATTTTCTCTTATTTTACAAGGTTTACATAAGGAGGGAGAATGCCGGCAGCTGGAATTCTGGGCTGGAAAAGGAGCAAATATTAGAGACCTATTCTGCACAACTCCAAAAGTCCTGAAACTCCACGGAATGCCTTATAATAAATAATGAAAAATCCTCGCCAAAGATGAAGACCAGGGGGCCCACACCCTTTCCACGAGGGTGGGGGGCGCCCCCCTAGGGCGCACCCCCTTACCACGTGGTCCCCCTGGTGGCTCTCCGATGACCATCTTCTCCTATATGAAGTCTTTCATCGAGAAAAAAAATAAGAAGCAACATTTCGGGACGAAACTCCGCCGCCATCAGGCGGAACCTTGGCGGATCCAATCTAGGGCTCCGGCAGAGCTGTTCTGCCAGGGAAACTTCCTCCCGGAGGGGGAAATCATCCCCATCGTCATCACCAACGCTCCTCTCATCGGGAGAGGGCAATCTCCATCAACATCTTCATCAGCACCATCTCATCTCAAAACCCTAGTTCATCTCTTGTATCCAATTCTTGTCTCCAAGTCCGGGATTGGTGCTAGTAAGTTGCTAGTAGTGTTAATTACTCCTTGTAGTTGATGCTAGTTGGTTTAATTGGTGGAAGATCATATGGTCAGATCCTTTATGCATATTATTACCCCTCTGATTATGAATATGAATATGCTTTGTGAGTAGTTACGTTTGTTCTTGAGGACAAGGGAGAAGTCTTGCTATTAGTAGTCATGTGAATTTGGTATTCGTTCGATATTTTGATGAGATGTATGTTGTCTAGCCTCTAGGGGTGTTATGTGAACATCGACTACATAATACTTCACCATTATTTGGGCCTAGGGGAAGGCATTGGGAAGTAATAAGTAGATGATGGGTTGCTAGAGTGACAGAAGCTTAAACCCTAGTTTATGCGTTGCTTTGTAAGGGGCTGATTTGGATCCATATGTTTCATGCTATGCTTAGGTTTACCTTAATACTTCTGTTGTAGTTGCGGATGCTTGCAAGAGAGGTTAATCATAAGTGGGATGCTTGTTCAAGTAAGAACAACACCCAAGCACCGGCCCACCCACATGTCAAATTATCAAAGTATCGAACGCGAATCATATGAACGTGATGAAAACTAGCTTGACGATATTCCCATGTGTCCTCGGGAGCGCTTTTCCTTATATAAGAGTTTTCCAGGCTTGTCCTTTGCTACAAAAAGGATTGGTCCACCTTGCTGCACTTTATTTACTTTTGTTACTTGTTGCTCGTTACAAATTATCTTATCACAAAACTATCTGTTACCACTTATTTTAGTACTTGCAGAGAATACCTTGCTGAAAACCGCTAATCATTTCCTTCTGCTCCTCGTTGGGTTCGACACTCTTACTTATCGAAAGGACTACGATAGATCCCCTATACTTGAGGGTCATCAAGATTCTTTTCTAGCGCCGGTGCCGAGGAGTGAAGCGCCTTTGGTAGGTGGAATTTGGTATGGAAAAAATTATATAGTGTGTTGAAATTTACTGTCACTTGTTACTATGGAAAGTAATCCTCTGAGGGGCTTGTTCGGGGTATCTTCACCCCGACCAGTAGAGCAAAGAGTTGCTCCTCAACCTACTGAACCTATTGAAGATGAAATTCCTTATGAGTATCCTTCGGGTATGATAGAAAAACTGCTAGCTAATCCTTTTACAGGAGATGGAACAAAGCATCCTGATGAACACCTAACATATGTGGATGAAGTTTGTGGATTATTTAAGCTTGCAGGTATACCCGATGATGTTGCCAAGAAGAAGGTCTTCCCTTTATCTTTGAAGGGAGACACATTGATATGGTATAGGCTATGTGATGATACGAGATCATGGAACTATAGAAGATTGAAATTGGAATTTCATCAAAAGTATAACCCTATGCATCTTGTTCATCGTGATCGCAATTATATATATAATTTTTGTCCTCACAAAGGAGAAAGCATCGCTCAAGCTTGGGGGAGGCTTAAATCAATGTTATATTCATGCCCCAATCACGAGCTCCCAGGAGAAACAATTCTTCAAAAAATTTATGCTCGGCTTTCTGAAAATAATCGCACCATGCTCGATACTTCTTGTGCTGGCTCTTTTATGATGAATACTATTGGATTTAGATGGGATTTATTGGATAGAATTAAACGCAACTCTGAAGATTGGGATCTCGACAAAGGTAAGGAGTCAGGTATGACACCTAAGTTTGATTTTGTTAAATCTTTTATGGATACCGATATTTTCCGTAAGTTTAGCACTAAATATGGACTTGATTCTGACATAGTAGCTTCTTTCTGTGAATCTTTTGCTACTTATGTTGATCTCCATAAGGAAACGTAGTTTAAATATCATCCTCCCATAGAAGTAAAAGTAGCTGCACCAATTAAAGTTGAAGAAAAGACTGTCACTTATAATGATCCTATTGTTCCTACTTGTTATGTTGAGAAACCACCTTTCCCTGTTAGGATAAAGGATTGTGCTAAAGCTTCAAATGTGGTTCGTAAAAGCAATATTAAAACATATACACCTCCTGAGCAAGTTAAAGTTGAACCTAATATTGCTATTGTTAAAGATCTCTTGTCTGATAATATTGATGGGCATGTTATTCAGTTCTGCGGTGAAACTGCTAGAATTGCTAAACCTTGTGCTAAAGATAAACATAGACCTGTGGTAGGCGTGCCTGTTATTTCTGTTAAAATAGGAAAACATACTTATCATGGCTTATGTGATATGGGTGCTAGTGCTAGTGTTATACCTTACGACTTGTATAAAGAAATCAAGCATGAAATTTCACCTGTTAAGTTACAAGATATTGATGTCACAATTAAACTTGCTAATAGAGATACTATTTTAGCAGTGGGAATTGTTAGAGATGTTGAAGTCTTGTGCGGGAAAACTAAATATCCTGCTAATTTTCTTGTTCTTAGTTCCCCACAAGATAGCTTTTGTCCCATTATATTTGGTAGACCCTTCTTGGACACTGTTAATGCTAAGATAGACTGCGAAAAGAATGTTGTTACTATTGGCTTGGATGATATGACTGATGAATTTAATTTCTCTAAATATAGTAAACAACACCATGAATAAGAATTTCCTAGTAAGGATGAAATCATTGGTCTTGCTTCTATTGCCGTACCTCCTAGTGATCCTTTAGAACAATATTTGCTAGACCATGAGAATGCTATGTTTATGAATGAAAGAAGGGAAATAGATGAAGTATTCTTTAAACATGAACCTATGCTGAAACACAATTTGCCTGTTGAAATCCTAGGGGATCCCCCTCCACCTAAGGGTGATCCCATGTTTGAGCTTAAACAGTTGCCTGATAATCTTAAATATGCTTATCTTGATGAAAATAAGTTATATCCTGTTATTATTAGTGCTAACCTTTCAGAGCATGAAGAAGAAAGATTATTGAAAACTCTTAAGAAGCACCGTGTTGCTATTGGATATACTCTTGATGATCTTAAGGGCATTAGTCCCACTCTATGTCAACATAAAATAAATTTGGAAGCAGATGCCAAACCAGTTCGTGACCATCAACGACGTCTGAATCCTAAAATGAAAGAAGTGGTAAGAAAAGAAATACTAAAGCTTCTGGAGGCAGGTATAATTTATCCCGTTGCTGATAGCCAGTGGGTAAGTCCTGTTCATTGTGTCCCTAAGAAGGGAGGTACTACTGTTGTTCCTAATGATAAAGATGAATTGATTCCACAAAGAATTATTACAGGTTATAGGATGGTAATTGATTTCCGCAAATTAAATAAGGGTACTAAGAAAGATCATTACCCCTTACCTTTTATCAATCAAATGCTAGAAATATTATGCAAACATACACATTACTGCTTTCTAGATGGTTATTCTGGTTTCTCTCAAATACCTTTGTCGGCTAAAGATCAATCAAAGACTACTTTTACATGCCCTTTTGGTACTTTTGCTTATAGATGTATGCCTTTTGGTTTATGTAATGCACCTGCTACCTTTCAAAGATGCATGATGGCTATATTTTTTGACTTTTGTGAAAAGATTTGTGAGATTTTCATGGACGAATTTTCCGTCTATGGATCTTCTTTTGATGATTGCTTGAGCAATCTTGATCGAGTTTTGCAGAGATGTGAAGAAACTAATCTTGTCTTGAATTGGGAAAAGTGCTACTTTATGGTTAATGAGGGTATTGTCTTGGGGCATAAAGTTTCTGAAAGAGGTATTGAAGTTGATAAAGCCAAGGTTGATGCTATTGAAAAGATGCCATCTCCCAAGGACATCAAAGGTATAAGAAGTTTCCTTGGTCACGCTGGATTTTATAGGAGGTTCATTAAGGACTTCTCAAAAATTTCTCGGCCTCTGACTAATTTATTACAAAAAGATATGCCATTTGTCTTTGATGATGATTGTGTAGAAGCATTTGAAATACTTAAGAAAGCATTAGTCTCTGCACCTATTGTTCAGCCACCTGATTGGAATTTACCCTTTGAAATTATGTGTGATGCTAGCGATTATGCTCTAGGTGTTGTTCTAGGGCAAAGAGTAGATAAGAAATTAAATGTTATCCATTATGCTAGTAAGACTCTAGACAATGCTCAAAGAAATTATGCTACTACTGAAAAAGAACTTTTAGCAGTTGTATTTGCTTGTGATAAGTTCAGACATTATATTGTTGATTCTAAAGTAACTATCCATGCTGATCATGCTGCTATTAAATATCTTATGGAGAAGAAAGATGCTAAACCTAGACTTATTAGATGGGTTCTCTTGCTACAAGAATTTGATTTGCATATTGTTGATAGAAAAGGAGTTGAGAACCCCGTTGCAGACAACTTATCTAGGTTAGAGAATGTTCTTGATGACCCACTACCTATTGACGATAGCTTTCCTGATGAACAATTAAATGGCATAAGTACTTCTCATAGTACCCCTTGGTATGCTGATTATGCTAATTACATAGTTGCTAAATTTATACCACCTAGCTTCACATACCAACAAAAGAAAAAGTTCTTCTATGATTTGAGACATTACTTTTGGGATGACCCACATCTTTATAAAGAAGGAGTGGATGGTGTTATTAGACGTTGTGTACCTGAGCATGAACAAGAACAGATCCTACGCAAATGCCACTCCGAAACTTATGGAGGACACCACGCGGGAGATAGAACTGCACATAAGGTATTGCAATCCGGTTTTTATTGGCCTACTCTCTTCAAGGATGCCCGTAAGTTTGTCCCATCTTGTGATGAATGTCAAAGAATTGGTAATATTAGTAGACGTCAAGAAATGCCTATGAATTATTCACTTGTTATTGAACTGTTTGATGTTTGGGGCTTTGATTATATAGGACCTTTTCCTGCCTCTAATGGTTATACACATATTTTAATTGCTGTTGATTATGTTACTAAGTGGGTAGAAGCTATTCCAACTAGTAGTGCTGATCATAACACTTCTATTAAAATGCTTAAAGAAGTCATTTTTCTGAGGTTTGGAGTCCCTAGATATTTAATGACTGATGGTGGTTCACATTTTATTCATGGTGCTTTCCGTAAAATGCTTGCTAAGTATGACGTCAATCATAGAATTGCATCTCCGTATCACCCACAGTCTAGTGGTCAAGTAGAATTGAGTAATAGAGAACTCAAATTAATTTTGCAAAAGACTGTCAATAGGTCTAGAAAGAATTGGTCCAAGAAACTTGGTGATGCATTATGGGCCTATAGAACTGCATATAAAAATCCTATGGTTATGTCTCCGTATAAAATGGTTTATGGAAAAGCATGTCACTTACCTCTCGAACTAGAACACAAGGCATATTGGCTATTAAAGAGCTCAACTATGATTTTAAACTTGCCGGTGAAAAGAGGTTATTTGATATTAGCTCACTTGATGAATGGAGAACCCAAGCTTATGAAAATGCCAAGTTGTTTAAAGAAAAGGTTAAAAGATGGCATGACAAAAGGATACAAAAGCGTGAGTTTAATCTAGGTGATTATGTATTGCTATACAACTCTCGTTTAAGATTTTTTGCAGGAAAACTTCTCTCTAAATGGGAAGGCCCCTATGTTATCGAGGAGGTCTATCGTTCCGGTGCCATAAAAATCAACAACTTCGAAGGCACAAATCCGAAGGTGGTAAACGGTCAAAGAATTAAACATTATATCTCAGGTAATCCGATAAATATTGAAACCGTAACACCAGAGGAATACATAAGGGACACTTTCCAGAATGTTTCAGACTCCGAAAAGGAATAGGTATGTGGTACGGTAAGTAAACCGACTCCAAAACAATTTTAAGGCAATATTTCTCCGTTTTGGAATATTTAGAAAAATAGAAAATTAAATAGCAGTCCGGGAAGGACACGAGCGCCCCCTACCTCATGAGCACCTCGTGTGCCTTCCGGACTCCGTTTTCTTGCACGGTACGTATTTTGGTCGGTAAAAATTCACTATATATTCTCCCGAAGGTTTTGACTCCCGTATCACGCAAATATCCTTTGTTTTTGTTTTGAGTTGTTGCTGCTGCAGATTAGAGCAAGATGTCTTCTCAAGAGTCAGTCGGGGAGAGCCGGGTATCTAATCCAGCACCGGAACCAAGGGCAAAGAGCGACCCTGACCACTTTGGGCCAGCAATGGAGGAAGAGATGGAGGCTGACTTAATGAGGGTAGATGCCATGGAGGATCAAGAAGTCACCTCTCGCTTCCGAGCTGGGTTCACGATGGGGGAACTACAGAGCTCAGCTATTCCAAACTCGGTTATCCCTTCCAATGTTAGATTTCTTTCTTATGAAAATATGAAGAGGGGTGTCACTTGTTCTCCTGCAGCTATGAAACACCCTTGGGTGCAAGGAGCTTTAGCCGTCACATGAAAGCTTCGTAAGGAAACAATGGACCTCAAGCAGCAAGTCAACAAGCTCGAGGAGGAGAATCGTATCCTGAGAGGAATCATCGCCAAGAATATTTCACCAACAACAAAGAAGGAGACATAATCACATGGGAATGGGCACTCCCCTTGGCAACCGCCAAGCTTGGGGGAGGTGCCCCGGTATCGTATCACAATCACAACTCCTATCTTTACCGTTTTCCTTAGTTCGATCCTATTAGTAGTATTTTGATCTAGTAAAATAAAGTTTATGGCATGATCTAGTTTTAAGTTTTGCTTTATGATCTCTCTATGTAATCGAGTCTGTGAGCTATATAATAAAGATTAATGTTGAGTCAAGGGCTTGATTTTCTTGCTATGATCTTGGGTGAATAAAAGAAAAGAGAAAAAGAATAAGAAGAAACAAAACTTCATATTGATCTTATTGATAGTAATGACTTCGCATAGAAAGAGTGTGATGATTAAAAGTTGTTGGGAGTTGGCA